>NW_009605655.1:43574-83083 GCF_000690535.1 Cariama cristata | reverse complement strand
GGTTGTCAAGCATTGGAACAGGCTCCCCCCAGAAGTGATATCATCCCCGGAGGCGTTTTAAAAGATTTTTAGATGTGGTGCTTAGGGACGTGGTTTAATGTTGGACTTGGCTGTGCAAGGTTTATGGTTGGACTCGATGATCTTAAAGGTCCTTTCTAACCTAAACAATTCTATGATTCTATAGTTCTATGATAGGTATCTAAGCTCTCATTACTGTCAGTAAGTCTAGAAAGAGATTCAGTTCACCAATTGTAAAGGTTTGCTTTAGGCGGAGCTCAATAGGTCTTAAAATGTCTTTGCCTGTCTTGACTAGGGGCTTAATTCAGTGTCGTGAATATAAACATCAAGTACCAACTGAGAGGTCTGGGGGTATCTTAAACAACCATACAGGACTGGGCAGGTGTGATGCAAGATCGACAGGAATTCTCTGCCCTTCTGGATTCACGGCTGGGTGTCTCATGGAAAACCTAAAGGTATCATAATGAGCATCTGACATCAATTTGTAGGTGGATTGAACCATTCTGCTCCTGTGGCTATACTAGAAGCCTTCATACTGAGTTCATAGTTAGACAGCTAATTCTAAATATCTACTGTTTGAATTTGAATTCCACCCAGGTAGAAATGTAACTGCAGAAGAGAAAGTAGCATCAATTTACTGCCATAAAAAGACGTTTCCTGGATGGGTTTGTATCTGTAAGAAATCCCATGCTATTGTGATTGTGTTGATGTTGTCATGCAAGCATACCAAGCTAGTTTGAATGTGGCCATGGTAATAAACTGTTATTTTTAACAGTCTCTACCGAAGTGCATCTTTTGAAAGAGTCAGATGGAGTTTCATCAAGATTCTCATCCACTTGCTGCTGAAAGTAACATCAATAGCATTGACAAGAAACTGGATTAGACTTTGACTATACACAATACTTCTCTTGTGAATGCTGATATGACAGAAAAATAAACTCCTTTGGTTCATATGTTTATATGCTACCACTGTCACACCGTCTGATACTAACTTTCCTGCCATACTGTGAATTATATTACTATCCCTATTTTGTGGAAGGAGAATTGAAATAGAGAGGGATATGATAGCTTTCTTAAACTCACAAAATAGTCCACAGAAGAAAGAAGAAATGAACCCACATCTCTAAAATGCCATGTCTAGTGACTTAGATTGCATGATCTTCCTTTTCTACACATGCGGGAATATGTTATCAATTGATGCCTTTTTTTTCACAGCAATGGAAAAATAAAGTAGCCAGAGCTTCACCCTGAATTATGGAGAACCATATATTGACAAGAAGAGCTTTGCAACAAACATAAAAAAAAATCCATTTTGGCTCTTCCATTTATGTAATCTTCTTACCCTAAAACAACATCTATTCTTAAGAACATGGAGTAGTCACTAGGTTTGAGGAAGTTTTGGACTTTTTGAAGTGCATAAAAAGTTACAGTGGAAACTCTTCCTGCTTATTCTAGTAAGAACTCAGTTCTGCCAAGTTCAGTGCATGCAATTGAATATGATAAGCTATAATTTTTAAAGGGTACTTAGGAGAAGCATAGGCTATTAGCTAGTGAAAATGTAGACATGAGGATAGTAAAGATGGAGTCTCAAGGTCTGCAGTATTGATTTTATTGCTCTTAATAAGCAGTCCAATCTCAGGATAATTGAATACATGGATAAAAGAAGTTTTGTAACTTTAGCCATACTATGAAAGAGCTTACAGTCAAGAGAGGCATATGAAAATAGCAAAGGAAAGCAAGTAACTTACACTATTATTGGCTAAAATGAGTATGATTGCAGGAAGTTTAAATACACAGTGATAAATGGAAGTGTCTAAGATGGCAAAACAGATTACAAAGGCAAATTCAGCTTGTCTCCTGATAGGAATCTAGCAAGGAAGTACATTTTTTTTAGCAAAAATACTAGATTTAATTTAGCTCACTGCAAGACGATCCAGATCTCAATCATTACTTTGATTTAAAACAGTGTCCTTTAACTTCACTGGGCTTTGAACCAAATCCTCTGTGGACATAACAACTCTTCTAAGAAGGCAAAACTTGTAGGAAGAAGCAGTGTCTTTTTAATCAAACTAAATAATGATTTAGAAAAAAAACAGGATATCTTCCAGATGCATAAGCCCTTCTTAAGGTCTACAATGGAAGCAGCAAAGTAAGTACTTGATAATATAATTCAGAAGATTTGGGAGAAAATGTCAGTGTCTGTAGCATAGAGAAGATGTTAGCAATGGAGTTAACACTGATGCTGTAAACCCAGTATCTTTTGATTTTATACTGAAACATCCAGTTACTGATGAAAGAATACTTTTCACAAAACAACTATTGCAACTATGACTTATCATTCACTTTTGTTCTCCATGGAGACCCACTTCAAGAGAGCCAGTCTTCAGAATAAAATTCTTCTAGGTGCTGTAAGGCATATTCTGATTGCAGACCTTGGTTTTATGACACAGAGTATACTCCAACACCTCCAGTCATCCTCAAGGTGTTCAGTGGCCGGTAAGTACCTGGATGTCTCTTTGGACTTATTAGAGATAACCGTATGATCACCTCTCTCCTCACTGACATCTCCTACTGCTCCAACGCCACCAACCACTGTTTCTTTCAGATTGTCTGCTTAACAGAAGTTAAATTCAGACCAATTGTTCTCATCATCTACTATTGCTTAGAAACTGTCATTTCTGTTTAAGAATCTGGATGCCCAAAGCCTTGACTGTTTCTTCTACCCATAGAAATTGCTCCTTCACGAGGGGAATATCCTGTTTAACAAACTCAATTTCTTTCTATGACAAGGTTACCCACCTAGTTGACCGAGGGAAGCTAGTCGATGTAATATTTTTAGATTTCAATAGAGCTTTTGATATTATCTCTCACAGTATGCTCCTGGACAAAATGTCCAGCATACAGCTAGATAAACACATAATGCAGTGGATGAGCAATTGGCTCACAGGTTGGGCTGAAAGGGTTATAGTAAATGGGGTTACATCAGGCTGGTGACCAGTCAGCAGCCGAGTTCTGCAGGGATCCATTTTAGGGCCAGTGCTCTTTAATGTCTTCATAAATGACTTGGATGCAGGACTCAAAGGAAAACTAAATAAGTTTGCTGATGACACAAAATTGGGAGGAGCTGTTGACATCCTCGAAGACAAAGAGCCTCTGCAGAGAGATCTAGACAAATTAGAGAGCTGGGCAGTCACCAACCATATGAAATTTAACAAGGGCAAATGCTGGATTCTGCATCTGGGATAGGTAACCCTGGATGTACATACAGACAGGAATGAGAGGCTGGAGAGCAGCCCTGTGGAGAGGGATCTTGGGGTTCTGGTCGATGGCAAGTTGAACATGAATCAGCAGTGGGCCCTGGCAGCCAAGAGGGCCAGCCACATCCTGGGGTGCATCAAGCACTGTATTGCTAGCTGGTCAAGGGAGGTGATTGTCCCTCTCTACTCTGCACTCGTGCAGCCTCACCTTGAGTACTGTGTGCAGTTTTGGGTGCCACAATATGAAAAAGATACAAAGCTACTAGAAAGCATCCAAAGGAGAGCCACAAAGTTGGTGAAGGGTTTAGAGGGGAAGCTGTATGAGGAGTGGCTGAAGTCACTTGATTTATTCAGCCTGGAGAAGAGGCGACTGAGGGGAGACCTGATCGCAGTCTACAGCTTCCTCCCAAGGGGAAGTGGAGGGACAGGTGCTGATCTCTTCTCTCTGGCGACCAATGATAGGACTCAAGGGAATGGCATGAAGATGTGCCAGTGGAGGTTTAGGTTGGATATTAGGAAAAGGTTCTTCATCCAGAGGTGGCTGAGCACTGGAATAGACTTCCCAGGGAAGTAGTCTTGATGCCACGTCTGACAGCATTCAAGAAGCATTTGGACAACGCCCTCAGACATATGGTGTGAATTTTGGGGTTGCCCTGTGCAGAGATAGGAGTTGGACTCAATGATCTTTGTGGGTCCCTTCCAACTCAGGACATTCTATGATTCTACGGTTAAAAAAAGATACTGTCTTCCTCTAAAATCGTGTCTGCAGTCGGTCATTGACTAGAGCGTAGTGGATAAAGATAAAGAAAAATGAGCAAAAGTTCTTTCCAGACCAGTCCATTATTCTAGGGTACTACCAGATTTTCTGATTAGTGAAGCTTATCTGTTATTTGCATTGTCAAAACCTGCTGTTACAATTCAAAGCTATTATTTTGTTCTGTAATCAGAGTACTGCAATTCTTTTTAAAATGAAAGCTAGGATGACAGAACAATGGTCTGCGCTAGATGCACAATCCTTCAACCCCTTGAAGAGAACTTGTATGTTTTTTTGTGGTTCCTATTGTTTCAAACAAAGCAGCTTTCTACCAAAATAGTTACCAGTGTGGCTGGTAACACGTCTTACTGTTCATAAATAATTAAGATTATACCCCAATAGATCTTAAACTTTAATAAGGAAGAATGTCATAATAGAACTAGAAAGTTTTGGTGGTTTAGTTGGCATTTCAAATAACAATTGCTCATATCCTCCTGAAGTTGTATTTCAGTGGACTTTGTTAAGTTTCTAGTACATTTTAAGAAAGCAGTTCCATCCTTTAATTGGCTCCTGTAGCTATTTTCTTTCTCTAACAAGAAGAGTTTAGCTTTCTGTAAACAGAGTTCTAAAAGCCACCATGTAAAGTGGTATGCTCAGGGCATAAAATAACACTTGTCTCATGTCATTTTCTTCCTCTGACATCCACACCTGAAAAAGGCACAAAGTGGAAACATTCTGGCTATAATCATTCCCATTTAGGCAGAAGGGAGGACAGAAATTCTTGCTAATGTTGTGCCAAAGATATAAGCATTACTATTTTCATATTTAGCATTACTCCTTTACCACCAGAAAACAAGGGGTCGATGTCACAACTTTCAGAAAACTGATTTGTTTTCTGTTTTTATTTTAAGATTTACACTATAGATTTCAATTGAGGTAGAATGAATCAGTTCAGGAAGGTGAATAGCTGTAATCTGAAATTTCTCCTCACTTAAGTTGCAAAGTCAAAACCAGTATTTAAGCTTTTGGCATGTTTCTATTATTTCTACTGTTTAAGTAAAGACAAGACAGAGGCATTCACTTGCTTACATAGTTCATTAAAGACAAAGAAGATACAGATGTTGTGGTCTTTCATGGAAACTGCATTGTACCTTATTCTGGTTTTTTAATTGAAAATCAAAATTATGTTAATTGAAGGCATATGGCAGTTCTGTTCTTTGAATATAACAGTCTAGGAACAAAATTATTGGATATCAGTTAAAGAAAAAGCTTTATTACAAGTTTTGTGACTGTTTTACAGACTTACTGGGTTTTGTTCTTTCTGGTATCTTGGAAAAGCATCTGAAATTCTAATGAACTCCAGAACTGAATTTGACCATGATTCTTTGAAGTCACCTCCAACAGTTGAACAGAGTTACAGAATACCGGTCTGTCCACACTTGTTATGCAGCATCTGTCCCTCCTCATGCAATGCCATTGTAAACAGGGAGTAGAATAGAGCATATATATGTTAGAGTCCATGGAGCAGAAGAAAATCTCTAAGACAATTGGTAGTTTGTGTAGTTTGAAGTGGAATTTTACACTGGCTAACGACTGGCATCGGTATATAGGCCACTCCAGGAAAGGAAGAGGCAGACAGTTGTGTATAAACCAGCTCAGGGCACAGGCAGAAACAGCTCTTAAGAAAGATGACTATAACTCAAAATGCAATCAGGCCATTTATATATTAAAAAAATAAATCTGCCTTGATCTTTCCATATAAGTCATGCATATCCACCATATTTAAGTTGGTGGATTCATATTGAAGCCTTCTTTGTGAGAGGCAGGATGAACAGAGACAGCAAACCTTTTCCCTTTCCTCTATGAAGTCACACTGACAAAGAGGAGCATGCTCATGCATACCAACATGATCTCTAAGAGGCAGCAAAGGGTGGAAAAGATTAATCAATTAATTAAAAATAAAAAAAAGAAGTACTTATCTTAATCTTCCGGACTGTACCAGGAATTGCTGCTCTGAAATAAAAGCCGAACATGCTCTCTCTTTCTTTTTCTTACTCTGCAGAATTCAGGAAATACTTCTCGCTGATACTTACAAAAAGATTATTTTTAAATAAACGTTTAAAGAATACTTTTTTTCTGAATCTTTATTGAACTAAGACATTGATCTTATTCTCAGGGAACTCAAGACCTTTTGCCCCTGGGATCATGACTTTGTATGGCCTTAACACTTTAGTCAAATTATTTACTTACTAAATAGAATGTTTTGGTAACCAAAAGTGAGTATGTGGCGTATACATTGGCATCAAGTTATATCATATATTAATAATTTTTCCATAGTATTTAACTATTAGCTATTACAAGAACATTTCTCTAGCTACGGGAAGCTGTTTACTCTTCAAGACTTCTCTGATGGTTTGTAAAACAACAAAATCAAAGAATTAAGTTCCCTGATGATTTGTTCAGTTGGAGTACAATTTGCAGTGGATTTGACCTTAGCGACTGAATAAACAAAAGGAAGAATTTTTAAAGAATAGTTAATGGTGTCATATTTCTGGTACCAAAGAACCTATAGCAAAGGTAATGTACGGTCTAGACTTCAAAGTTTTGCTGGCATATTGAGCTGGCTGGACAGTAACAAAATCTACTGGGGAAAATTCAAACTGAGGTTTGAATGCCTCAGTTTGAGTTATGAATGCATCATCAGCTGGAGACAGAAAAATGTGTCAGCAAAGCCCCAAGCACAGATGCAGCTAGAGCCATATAAGCAAGCGTTAGCAACTTCTAGTACAGTGTTTCCCAGACTCAGTAAAGCTGCCATGATGGAAACCTTCCAGGACAGACTGTACCTCTGGAGGACTTTCTCCAGACCTTGAGAAAACCTGATGGCTAAAGGCCTTAAGCCTAGACTCAGTAGGGGCACACATGCCTGCTCCTGAAATGAACACCAGAAGGGTAAGCTAGGCATTTTCTGTATTACATGAGATGATGATTTAAACAGGGTCCAGAAAAGGCAACAGACTGAAAGAACTTTAGGTTAGCACGCTGTCACTACAGCTGCCTATGGTTAACCCAGAAAACAAGGGTCTGTCTGAATTTTCTGTCTGATGTCCAGAATTGAGAATGAAGGTACCTCGACTCACAGGTGAAAACAAATGTTTGTAATCTTCCTTTCAAAGACCTATCTGATAAGGGAAAGACATAGCATATTTGGAAGGGATAGGCATCAGGGGAGCACTGCCTCCTTATGCTGGCCCATCAGTGCAGCCTTTGCAATATCATGCAACAGCACAGAGGATTGTGAAGCTGTCTTAACACTTACATGTTGGAAGTGGACGCAGGTAAAGCCACTTTCTTTCAGTTGTAGAACTAAGGATACACAGTTGCTGAAATCACTAAAAGAAGAAAAGTTTGGGATCTATATGGTAAGAAAAGTCATGTAAGGTTTATACATATGATCCAGCTGTCATCTGAAATGGTAGGATCCTAGAACAACAGATATCTAAACCCAAATATTTTAAACATAGTAACTGATTTTTTATCCAGAGGGAATAAACAGAGGGAAACAAAGGGATGAAAATTGCCTGAAGTTTAAGGAACTAATTCCCTGGAAGCCCTCTGCCCAAACACAAAAGAAGAGAGTAATCCATTGAGGAAAATTCATACTGAGGTTTGAATGCCTCAGTTTGAGTTTTGAATGTCTCATCAGCTGACTGATGGCATTAGAGGTCCCTTTCAACAATCACTGTTGGCACTTAAGAGTGACATAAATAGTAGTTTGGAAATTGTCTTAAATACTAGACCTATATTGGGACATTACCGGAATTGTGTCAGAATCATTCAGTCTTTCTTGTGTTTGTTTTCACAGCATGTCTTTGCATGAAATGATGCTGTTTCATATTCTGTTAATTAATTCTTGTGATATATTTCAGAATAACGTGGCTGAAATTATAATTCTGAGTTTTGTACCCAAAAAACTTAGTCAAAGCTTTCATCACTGTTATTTTCTCTCTTCCCTTCAAGTACTTTTAATCTTTTCATCCCTAGAGAAAGGACAATCTCTTCAAGGACATTAATCAGCTGTACCAGTGATACTGCTCTAGGAGTAGGTTTACACTAGTCACAAATGTGGAAAAACAACAACCTCTAACAAGTCCTGAAAAACCATGATGGACATGAATCTGTGCCACCTCAAAGTGATAGCTTATGTTAGTCATGGAGGAGATGCATCCCTGCCATCTAAAAATGTCCTTTAGAGAATATAATATCGCATGTCGTTACCAGCATCACTGTATAAACCCAGGCTTTGCCATATTTATTCAAGTGAAGTGGTAGCTAAGGCCTCAAATAGTGTGGAGAAGGAATCCATCCAAAGGAAGCCATCCAAACCCTCACTTGAATTCTAGAGACCTTCAAAACTATACAGTAGAAAACCAGCAATTTCAACATTAAATAGAAAACAAATTGAAAGTATTGCCTGAAAAGACATATAAGTATCGAGGGTTGAAAAGTAACTTAAGAGATTGTTAGAACCAGATACTTCTTCATAGCAGAAGTGCAAAAGAGAGACAGAATTGTAATCCAGATCTTAAGGGAAGCAAATCTACAAAGGTGGCAGCAGTAATTCGAAGGTGCACTTGCAGCTCTGTTAGATATTTATAAATAAGTTTTGACATATCAGGCAATATTTTCTTTTTTCACGTTTTCCTTCATGCAAAACCAAAATATGTGGAGCTTGAAAACTGCACTCTTAAAAAGGATTATATATTTCTTGCAAGTTTGTTCTATCTAAAATTAATCTCTGGATGAAAGTAAGCAAAGAATAAGAACCCTTACTAGGAAAATGCATGGTGTTTAATTTCTTTATTCCCCAGTGTTTTCAGGGTGACTGTCTGTTACCAGTTTGATTGCAAAGGCTATCCCAGGTTTTCATGTCCTTTCTTTGCTCCCCATAGAGATTTGGATGGATTCACTCCACCCAAAACAAACTTGTTCCTCCACCAGTTAGAGATAACTTTCATAATTGTACAAACATCAGAGTGTAAATCCTGTTCTGATAAATTTGAAATGTCAGTTCTGTGAATGAAGTTTCACAGTATGTTCTTTTGAGCAGTCATAAACAAGATACGAATATTGTATCTGACATAACAAAGTCTGTACCTCATTCACAGCTTTCCCAAGGAAAATAAAACCTTCAGATCGTTACACAGGGGACTTCTTGGAATTACAGTTGGAGATGATGATCATGGGGAAACTAAGACTTATAAATGCTTTATTGTTTTGATGGAAATCAGCCAAGAAGGCAGATAAAAGACTTAAGAAGAGCTAGCTAGGAAACAAATCAGACCTAAATGACCCTACTGGAAAAATAAATTCTAGAACTTAACATCTGGTTCTTGCAGTTGTCAACTCACTCAGCAAATGGTCAGACTGATTAGCTGCTTGTCTGCAGAATACAGGGAAGGGAGTAAAGACAATATCATATCAACAGTAGCAGGCAGTGCCAAGTGAATGCTCGTAATCTACAGTGATATTGCTGTAGGTAGCAGGCAGCAGTGTCTAGATAAAGCCTAACTTTCAAAGTCTGTGCTTGTGATTCAGCATGACCCCTCTCACTGGTACAGTCATACAAACAATAAATACTGATGAGTTGGTTGTTAAGGAGATGGATATGGAATCTTAAGCGTCACGTGAAACATTCGGTAGCAAATTACCTCGGACTTTGTTGCAAAGTTTAAACTGAGGCCAGGTTTATTGAGGTCATGAACTGTTCTTCCAATAGTTTCTAGTCAACTTGGACTGTTTTACAGTCACTGCCTTACTGACTTAGCCCAAAACCACATTTTGATGCAAAACCACAGTCAAGCCAATGAGTTTGAAGATTTTTGCTTGAAACAAAACTTCAAAATTAAGGATTTGGGATGCCCTCTCAAAATGGAAGAGACATTCCTTCACCTGCATGCCCTGAGTGTGCAAAAAGACTAGCATTTTACGTAGGCTGTATTTATACCATGCAACAAAATGAGGTTTGGGAAATTACTACACGAGGAACTCAAGACAATAAACCCACTCAGTGCAGCTTAACACAGTGCAAATCCCGGCATATCAATTGACTTGGGTCTTACCAATCCTTGCAAGATGTACAACATGTATGTTATCAGGGACACACTATTTGGCTGCTTCCAGACCCCAGCTGTCCTCCTCCAAATCAGTATAGGTGTCTATCCTGGCAAAGTCCTGAGATATATGGAGACAGGAGTCATAAGGCTTGCCTCTGAGCTACAAGTTACATGCGTTAATAGTACTGGTGATGCAGTAATTACTCAGCATTGGACAGTTGTTTTCGATGCTAACCAAACAGTCAAGCATGCAAAAACATTTTCTTTGTTATTTAAGGAAGGGTAAGCGGAGTTCAAGTGTTTTTGCTTTGTTACATAAAGGATAGTAGTGTGATTGAAGCTTATATTTGTCTCCACTAGTCTGCCTTTTGTCCAGGATGGCAAACCTAACAGTAAACGGTGGGTCTACCTGGAGGTACCATTCCGCAAAGTCTGATGGGATCACAGTCATCCTGCATTACTAGTCATTCCCACCTTTAAGCACTTTCATGTATTTTACTTGCAGATAGGTGTTGTTCCAGGGTAGAAACTGAGCACTGGTAGGGGTCTGTAGTAACATGCTCACTTGTGAAAAGCAGTCTTCTTGCCTAAATATTCAGCAACAAATTAATGGACCAGTTTTTGACAATGGAGTGATTAAAGTGAACAAGAGACAGGGTGCTGAACAGACACACAGACACACACAAATACACAGAAATTTGAAGGCTATTCTGTGAAGTTTCTTGATAATGAAACATCTTGAAAGAATACTGGTATACCTCCAAACCTCCTCCATTAAAGTCCAGGGAATCAAGCCCAAAAATGCAGGCTTTCCTTGGGACGGTAGTAAGACAGCTTACTTTCTGTGAACCATATTGAATGCCACCCAGACATTTCCACAGCAGCTGCATTTACTTCCACCACATTTGAATGTGATGGTTGACTTACAAAGCTAATGTTTGTTGCATTCCTTTCTACAAACACAGCTACATTTCATTCTTTGCAATTTTTTTTATTTGTAATCATGTGGCTCCATAATAGCTCCATCAGTTCAATATGCCTTGACATAAACTACACAGAGCTCTTCAGGCTAAATCTTGATTTATAAAATCCAGTGGAATTTTATAGTTCTAACTGGGGGCAGACTATGGCTCCAAATTTTTTTTAGAAGCTCATAGATTCATTCTTTATCTTGTCACCTCCTACAGTCCCTAAAATAAGCATCTGTTCTTCAATAGAAACATGTGATAATGCACATTCGAACCATAAAGGTGCCTGGACCATGCTCAGAAACCCAGGCATCATCCTACGTCACAACAGCAGCAGTTGATTATCAGGAAGCATTTCAGAGTGGAATTTAAGTGATTTGCATCTTTAAGACCAGCACAGGGACCATAAAAGGGCACTTAGGGATATTCGAGCTTAAGTATCAAGTATTCAAGCACAACTGTACTCGGCACTGGTGAGGCCACACCTCGAGCACTGTGTCCAGTTTTGGGCCCCTCACTACAAGAAGGACATTGAGGTGCTGGAGCGAGTCCAGAGAAGGGCAACAAAGGTGGTGAAGGGTCTGGAGAACAAGTCTGATGGGGAGCGGCTGAGGGAGCTGGGGTTGTTTAGCCTGCAGAATAGAAGACTGAGGGGAGACCTGATCGCTCTCTACAACTACCTGAAAGGAGGGTGTAGTGAGGTGGGGATTGGTCTCATCTCCCAAGTAATCAGTGATAGGAGAAGAGGAAATGGCCTCAAGTTGCGCCAAGGGAGGTTTAGGTTGGATATTAGGAAGAATTTCTTCTCCAAAAGGGTTGTCAAGCATTGGAACAGGCTGCCCAGAGAAGTAGTGGAGTCCCCATCCCTGGAGGTGTTTAAAAGATGTATAGACATGGTGCTTAGGGGCACAGTTTAGTGGTGGACTTGGCAGTGTTAGGTTAATGGTTGCACTTGGTGATCTTAAAGGTCTTTTCCAACCTAAACAATTCTATGATTCTATGATTCTATAATTCTATAACTTCATGTTCATTCATTGTGATTACTGAATTTGATAAATCATTGACTTGGATGGAATACATGAAACCTTCATGTTTTCTGGGACTATGTCACAGCTTGAGCTGGGCAATGAAAATGGAAAAAAGTTGATTTAAAGAAACACTGTCTTGTTTCAGGGTCTTGCACTCTCCCCATTAAAATTCTTTGTAAAACAAAAGCATATCATTTGACTAAACAAAATAACTACATATGTTTCTCCATATGTTATTGTCTTCCACGGTCGATGCATGTAAAAAATCTGCATTGCATTAAAAGGAAGTGAATGTAAATATGACATAAGGAAATCTTCCAGTTGATTGAACTGTAAAATACACTTCAATACTGCAGAATATTTCTCCTGTCTCTTAGCTAACAGCATGCATTTCTGTATAGAGACAACACAAAGCTCTGCATGTGTCTATTTTAAAGAAACTTGACCAATACTTTTAGCAGAAAAATCTCATTCTATTTCTGGATTGCTGTATTGGGATTTTTCCTAAAATCAAAAGAAAAAGAATTACTTCAACATGAGGTCTAGCTCTGATCTCAGTCAATCAGCATAAATCAAAATCAACTCCATTGAAGTAATTGAAATTCAACTGATACAGAAGTTACGAGGTTAGGATCAGTTCCATTGACTTCAGTACGGTTACCTCTGACCTGCCTCAGTGTGAAATCAGATTCAGTCCGACAGGGATAGACTTGCACATTCAATTTAACTCCAGGAAGGGGCTTGAGACACAAAGTTTAAATCCACAACCACACTTGCAAAAAGGTAGGGTGTTCAGTACAATGATTTTGGGCTCCACAGTACGAACAATAGGAACCAGCTGAAAGTTCCAGATACTTGGATATAGATAAATTTCTAATGATTTTGTTTTAAAATCAAGTGTCTGCAACTCAGTACCCCTGTTTTTATTGCCAGGACCTAACTGCATGTCTCTGGATTTCTGCATAAAGTAGAGCACATGCTTTAGGTGTAAGAAAAGTTATCTACCGTTGCGGAAGAAATCCAGAACTCTGGACTAAATTCTTGGCAGGTAAAAACCTTTTGATTCATCTTTATACCAAAACGTATTGTTGACATTAAAGAAGGGTAAGGTGAATAACGTTTAGTGCTCTAACTCTTCTGAGTCTTCATCATGAGGAAAGCTAACAGAGCTGGCCAAAGTGGTGAAGGGATTTGGTGGTACAGAGGTTTGAACTGGGTGGTAACATGCAGACAGGTTTCTGCATTTCCTATAACCCTTGAGCATTCCCCATTCCTACAATTACCTTCAAATTGCACTGCTTTTTGAAGTATGGAATCATTTCAGTAGATCTTTTCCACTTTTGTTTTCTGACTGCATATAAAGTGCTAAATATCTTGAAGGAAGACTGTTCTTCTCTCAATTTATTCAAGATGTTTGAATACGTTTTAAATCCACATATATATATAAAAAGATTTAAATCCACATATACATATATATGTATAAAGATTTCACCTCATTCCACCCGTACAGGTTCCAAAAAAACAGTGTCAACCCACCTACCAAAGTTGTGAACATGTCTACCTGCACACTTGCTACATTAAACCAGGAAGCAAGTTGTTAATAAAGATCACATTGTCAATACAGCATTATGGACACCTACATAAGAAAGTATATTCTTCTTTTGTTCCATTTCTTGTTTTTAGAGCATATGAGCAAAATCAGGAGGGAGCCATGATTTGTATTTCATTGCAGTATCGGTGTTAAGGATTCTTGCTGGAATCACACAGAAGAAAAAGGAAAAGAACTGACCCAGGAACTGACAGAGATCGAAGTGAATTCAGACTTTTTCTCTCCTCTCATTCTCATATGGAGTGAATTTCCAAACAGAGGAAATGAAAAACAAAGTGGAGGCCAGGTGATGGTCTGGTCATGACCATATAATCATAGTAGGGCAGTATGGTGAACGTGCTGCAATCTTCAAGAGGTAGTACAGTACAATATAAACATGACCTTTTCCCTGGAGACGCTTCCTTAGTGTGTTGGAATGGCAGGAAAGTTCTGAAACCTATTAAGACTTAGGCTGATGAGAGTTTAAATTCCTGGAAATCCATATAGCTGGAGAGATTAAAGAGCTAAATCCAGACAAAAAGCTGCCCACAGGATAGGAGTTGAGTGATAAGCCAGCAACCTATCCCTTAAAAAACAGTAATATGATAAGGCTGCCATTCTGACAAACAGTGTGATAGATACAGATGGCAGAGTTTTGTTCAAAGTCTCTAGACAATATTTGAAGGTACAAAAAAACTTAGAATGTGTACACTAACTATAGACTTAGCTTGGTGTGGTTTTTTAAGTTTGCTTACTTTCATATTGTAGCAGTAGGATGTAAAATTTGAAATAAAATAAATAGCTGATTAAGATGTCCTATTAGTTTTACTTGGTTTTTTAAAGTTTCCATATAAAGGATTTATAGACAGAACAAAATGCAAAAAGAAAATATTATTCCAACTGAGGTCTTCAGTGAATGTAGATTGTTTGAATGTGCTGTGCTGCATGATACTTCACAGAATGACAGATCACTGAGATCAAGAGGCAGCAAGCAATCCCAACAGGAACTCCAGAAGTGTAATAGAAGGGCCCTCTGAGACCCTCTTACTCTGGTACAATTATCTCCTGTTACTAGACAAATGTTGAGGTGCCTTCAAGTCATTATCAAAACGCAATGTTAAGAAAAAGCTGAGATGTTTATTTTCAAAGCTGGAGACTCTGCCCCAGGAAAGCAACCCTCTGAATGACCCTGTTCTTCCTGACTGCATCAAATGACAGATGTAGGTGTAGGGTCGTGACATCTGATAGGCACTGGAGCAGGAGGGTGACAGTTCTCCATCATGAAATGACATTCATAGAATTTAACTATTTAAAAAAGTCATCTGTATCTATTAAGATTCTGATTATATTTATGATTTTAAAAAGGTTCCTGGGAGTTCAAGATGCCCAGTGAATGTGAAACCAAGTCGTTGAGGAGCCCCAAAGGACATGTCTCCATTAAGGCTTGACTCTAGGCTCCTGAGACAGAACGACATCAGCCTGGTCAATCCATATGGAACGTGATGGTCTTTTGAGAGATGGCAGCCAGAAGTTATGAGCACCAACCCTGCATAGTGGTGCCCGTCAGCAGCCTGCGTCTCAGCAAGACTTTTCCCTCAGGTTGCCCTGTACTGATTCTGCTTGTCTTCAGGATCTGAGGGATGGGAACTGATTCTCGCCCTGTCAGAGGGGTAAGTTACAGGTAACTTTTTTTTGTTCATCTGTTTTGGTTTATACAATCAATATCAGGATCATACAGTACTGCTTTTCATAAGAAAGGCTTTGGGTTGTGGGGGTTTTTTAGTTTTATTTTAATGAAATTTAAAGTTTCATTTTGAAGTTTTCCATTCTTAACTATCCTAAATTCAGCACAAAACTGGCAACAGTCCTTAAGAGTTTTAATTATTTCTTCCCTTTTTTGAGTTTTATTAGAAGGAAGTTCATGGTGATGATGTTTCATCAGTATTAAAACAGAGCAGAGTGAAAAGCATTCGGATGCAGGGCGCGGACTCAGTGGAGAGTATATCCATATATCCTGCATAAGGCAGCAAGGAAAGGTGCAGGCTACAGACATGCATTTATGATCCATTCAGCCTCTGCAGCAGCTGACCGGCAGAAATCCATGAAATTTCCAAAGCAAACCTACAGAACTGAGAAGCTGGCTGAATAAATTCTTATGTCACATTTTGGTTTAACTCTTTCAAAGCACTGCCTTGGTTTAACTTGAAAGACAAAAAAAACCAAACCAAACCAAACCAAAACAAAACATATTTGCTTGTTTTTCCACTGTGTTCTTTTATCATTTCCCAGTAATACAGCTGGAGAAAACCAGTTTTTCTGGGATGATGGAATTCGTATTGAGAAACAGAACTGTTTGGCTTTAGATCACTGAGTTGAACTGGAAAGGGACAAAGCATATCAAGATTTAGTGGTTGTTCCAGGTTGCATATAGAATGAACTAGTAGTTTCAATTTTATTCTCAGTTGCATAAAGATAAAAAATACCACTACCATGACTTAAGCCTTTGTTGGCAATCCCAGCAGAACAAGATAGGTTAAGCTTGAAAGCAAATGAGTGAGGTGGGATTGGGGAAATTCCCCCTCAATCCTACAGGTGCAGTATCTAAGCCGGTGTTGGAACACATGGAGGAGGCAATATGAGGAGGTTTGTGCTGCCAGAACACCAGCTGGATCTCCTCTGAGCTTAACCGAAAGACCTGGATACACAAATTCAGGTTGGAATGGCCCTAAAACACTTCATTTAAAGATAATAGATCTCCAGTGTCTGTCACCAGACCTCTTGAGTCTTTGCAGGCCTCCATTGGGTCCTGGGAAGTTAAAATAGAATGGGCTGCAAATGGAGTAATCCTGTCTAGCCCCAGAGTGCAATAGATTACTAAATACGATGCACTTTCACTGTGTTTGACAAAAGGAACGCTTTCAGCACATTTTTATCAGTGCCTGTTTTTTATTTGCTCATTTGTAAGGTTGCAGATATTAAGTTCATCTTAAGGCAAACATTCACCGTGCACTGATAACAAACTTGGAGCACTTTATATTTGATAGTGTAAAAGTAACCCCTTTCTTCCACAAAGTACAAAACATATTTATTTAGCTAAGGTTGCCTAGGAATTAACACTATTTATCTTACACTACAGCAAAGAAAAAACTTCATTAAGCTACAGCAAAGAAATAATCTATATAAAAAGCTTTGCATGTGACATTAGGAAATTTCTGAATCACTTCTATTAATGCTATCAAGACAGAAAGGTAAATGCTGAATGTTTTTCTTGTGAAAAGTCTATAATTTTATGCTTTGTATCTTAAGAAAATACTGCTACATTTTAAAACAAGTGGTCACTCAATATTTATAGTAAAATGCTTGAATTTTACTTAGTAAACTCATAGAATCATAGAATGGCTTGGTTGGATGGGACCTTAAAGACCATCCAGTTCCAACCCCCCTGCCATGGGCAGGGACACCTTCCACCAGACCAGGTTGCTCAAAGCCCCATCCAACCCGGCCTTGTACACTTCCAGGCCAACCCGCCCTTGTTCACGCCGAGGGAGGGGGCATCCACAGCTGCTCTGGGCAACCTGTGCCACTGCCTCACCACCCTCACCAGGAAGAATTTCTTCCTAATATCTAATCTGAATCTTCCCTCTAAATGAAGAGGAGAGAATTGCAGTGAACAACTCACTAGCTGAATTTTGTATTTTTTGTGTTTTATAGATTGCTGTTAACAGACTGCTATTTCCCGGAATGTGTCCTTTCAAAATCACAACAAAATTTTGAAACTACTCTGATTCAAAATTTTTTTGAACTTGAGGGAATTTTTCAATGAGGGCAGTACAGGAAGTATTCAATATTAACATCTGAGTGTTCAAATGCCCATCTCATATCCTTATCTATAAATAACTATAATAAATGTTTATTTAAACACACTTGAAGCCTGGTGCATTTGCTTCTGTTTAAATGAACTTAGAAAATAACACTTAAGGTCCAATACCTGATTTAGCATACACATACAAATAATTTGTAGTATTTGCTCTAAGTGTGTTTTAGTTATTATTCCTGAAAATATGGTTTCTCGAGAGAAAAGTCACAGAAGAAATAAAGAAATATAAACTGATTGTTTAATTCAGTTCAAAACTTGGAGAAAATACTCCTTTTTTTTAAGAAAAAAATAGTTTTACCTAATTCTAATTGAAAAGGTGTCTTTAACATATTTTATCTAATCCTACTTATTTAAGAAAATAAAGGTGCTTTATAACCTTCTAGCTCTATGGCATTAGAGTGCTTGCCAAGTTTTTCTTGGCTAACACTATGGATAATTATTTTTCAACTGTGTGCATTTTAGCACTTAAACCACAATATTTACCTACATAACAACTACAGAGAGAGTGCAAGTTTCCTCAAATCAGTGTGGCCTAGGCATTTTTGCAATTAAAAGCCATAATGATAAGAAACCAACATACATGGTAGTTGTTTCAATCAAATGTACAGATTTTCAGATCTGTTGTAAGCACAGAGTTATGCTTTAATGTAATTTACACTGGTGTTGCCAAGCTCAGAACCCAGGCCAGAATGTTTCTTTAATTCTTGACATTTTAACAAGTTGCCAATAAACCTGACAATTAGTGCTATTAGGAGTCTATGTTTTACCGTGAAGTATGTTTTTGTCCTGTAGGAAATAGAGACTGATTCATTTTTCAATGATCACTGGATGGCTTTGAGCAGCGCTCTTTGGCTAATACAAGCCATACCAACAGCCTGAAGTTCAGAGCCTTTCCCTTTTCTACCTGCTGGATCCAGGCTATGCATGATCTTCCCATGTTCATGGTATCTAGACATACAGAGGAGGAAGTGAATATCCAGTTTGTTAAGGAAGAGGTGCTGGCTAGTTCCCAGCAGCTCTCAAGTACTTAGATTAAGTAGCCCCCCATAGGACTGCTTCAATAAGGCACAAGGCTCTTATTCAATGTTTGCATCAGATGGTTTATTTGAAAACCACTGACCCATCTTTTCATAGCCTATGTCCCAGGAATGCGTTCAAGTGAGATTCCAAACATTGATTTTTCTCCTGTTATTAGTCGTTGCAGTTCTGAATAATGGAGGTCAAAAAAACACCCCATTGAACTTTCCAAAGTTTCTGCTCCTCTAGCTGCCACCTCATCTAGCTGCAGGGGTAAATATTGAAATACACTGGCATTCAGTTACTAAACTGAAGACACCTAAGTGGAATGAGCTGTTTCAAAAACAATTAAATTTTATTTACTTTTAAGGTGGATGTTAATCTCCTGCACCCACCCCAAAAGGTAAATTGAATGAGAGAAGCTATGATATGTAAAGAGAACAGTCTGGAGTGATTCTTGATTGAGTCATGGCTAAAGGGCAAATAATTATGTTTGTATAAAGGTTGTTGCTATAAAAAGCAATACTGATGTTGACGGGTGGAATATTCTTTAGTGTGGAGGCTGGGGGAAGAAGCTGTAGTAGAGAGACATACCTGTCTTCCATATTAGTTAGCATTAGTTGCACTGCTGCTTGTGTACAAAAATTACAAATGTATCAGTCTGTGTGACCCATCACAAATAGATCCTAATTTCCTTTGAATGTACCTATTATTTCTCCAATGATTGCCAAGGGCTTTGCTAAACAATTTTTAGAGTATCTTTGTGAAACATTCTCCATAGATCTTTGTTTTCAGTTTTCTGTTTGGTTGCCTGAATCTTGTGTTGCAAACAGGAAGGAAATTCAGCCTGCAAAGAGGGGCAGTGCATAGTTTCATTACTGTGGCCATATCTCAGGGAGAATCTTACAACTCTCTCTCCTTACCTCTGATAAGGGAGTGATCTGTTCCTTGTCCATATCTGTTCAGCATTTGAAAACCTCTCTACTTACACAGACCCACTCCAGCTGTCAGCATGCTTTGAACCCAGGGCAGTCTTGTTTCTGACTGACTGGTGGCCCAATTACTGCCCATGGAAGACTACAGGACATACAGGACAAGCAATATTTTGCACAGGGTATTCTTCTTGTTCTCAATCTCAAAGACAAACCAGTGAAGAAGAAAGACCAGATTTCTACTGTTGTTAATCACTTATGTTGAAATCCGCAACTCCTTTGTGATTTATTAGTGTTGTCTGAAAGTGAGGAAAATTGTCCAAACAATCATGATTCAATAATGCTGTAATTCCCTACCAGTCACTCTGCAAACTGAATTTGAATTTTATATTTATGTAGGGATTCACATAACAGGTTTATATATAATTTCATTAGCCAGCTAGCTCTCTCTTTATGAACGATGTTGAACAAACCAAACAAAACCAGCCCAACCTTTATTGCTCTGTTTGCTTTTTGATGTGTTGGCAGCCTGCATCCTTTTTATGCCACACATAAATGCTCTCTAGAGACAGATGTCAAAATGGTTCAGCCTAAAAAAACTAGGGTAAAGGTTCAGGTTTTGTCACTTGGTTGTTGATACTTCTATTTTACAACATTTGAGAAAGGCAAAAACACAACAGAGAGGTAAAAATCTGCCTACTTGGTGAGATGTCTTATTGTTGTCTGCTTTGGATGCTCAGCCTAGCAGGTCCTTAGAGCTGTGTGAAAAGGTGACCAATTCCTGCAGCAACAAGGCCAAATGATTCCTTCAAAATTTTGCAGGAAAGCAGAATAATTTCCCTGCACTTGAGTTCTTATGGCAAAAAATTCTCAGGGAGAAGGGGTCTTTTGTTAGGAGCTGCACATATTTTTTTTAAACTCTAATAATGACAATTTGAAAAAGAAACAATTTTGCACACACATCAGCCTAGTACAAAACTCATGGCCCAACTCCAGGCCTGTTGTTGTCCATCTGGTGGGGTCAGCTGTCGATAAGACTTCCCTGGAGTTGAGGTGCCTAAATGGGCAAATGCTATCAACTCTTCATGGCTGACATGGATAACAGTTGCACAGCTACAAAGAGCTCTTCACATCCATGAAATAGCTGTGTCCAACCTAATTAATATTGTGATATTAATTAATTAGGTAAGGTAATAATATCTCCTGGGCCAATGTTTTCTGCTTTGGTCTGTTGGTATTATAATGATGTAAGAAGGAACTTACCTTGTGAACTGTATCCTGGGCTGCATCAACAGCAGCGTGACCAGCAGGTGGAGGGAGGGGATTCTGCCCCTCTGCTCTGCTCTGGTGAGACCTCCCCTGCAGTACTGCCTTCAGCTGTGGGGTCCTCAGCACAAGAAGGACATGGACCTGTTGGAGAGAGTCCAGAGGAAGCCACGAAGATGATCTGAGGGCTGAAGCACCTCTCCTATAAGGACAGGCTGAAAGAGTTAGGGTTGTTCAGCCTGGAGAAGAGAAGGCTCCAGAGAGACCTTAGAGCAGCCTTCCAGTACCTAAAGGGGCCAACAAGAAAGCTGGGGAGGGACTTTTTACAAGGGCATGGAGTGATAGGACAAGGGGCAATGTCTTTAAACTGGAAGAGGGAAGATTTAGAGTAGATATAAGGAAGAAATTCTTCACTGTGAGGGTGGTGAGGCAGTGGCACAGGTTGCCCAGAGAAGCTGTGGATGCCCCCTCCCTGGAAGTGTTCAAGGCCAGGTTGGATGGGGCTTTGAGCAACCTGGTCTGGTGGAAGGTGTCCCTGCCCACGGCAGGGCGGTTGGAACCCTACTCTGTCCCTCACTGGCTGCTCCCCTCCTCAACAAGCACCTACTTCTGCTCCTGTGTGTTACAGCAGCGCTGGGATGTGGGAGCAACTAGAAGCAGCAGGCCTGTACATCTGAGGCCACAAGTAAGGCTGAAACAATGGACAGCAAGCAGCCAAGTGAGGTGCTGCTGAACTTGGAGAGTAACAGCCCTCTGCAGCCAGCAGTGCTGAGACATTGGCGGGGTCTGCTGTAACTGGTACAAAGAAAACCCATCCCAGACAAAGCCGGACTCTTGGCACATCTGTAACTGCTGAAAGAGTTATACAGTTTGAAACAAAAAAGCATTTTTAAGGCCAGTGGAGAGGAGGAGGAGGAGGAGGAGGCTTCTGCCTGCATAAAACGTGTCATGCACTGTGTGCACATTTATATTTTAGTGGCGTTGGTGATACAACTTTTCGTTTTGAAAATATGTGCATGTGCTGTAACAAGAGGGACTTACTGGGAACAGATAACCAGCTGGAAAAATGTAGTCAAGGTTAAACTTTTCAGGTCCATTCATGCCTGTGAATTAATTTAGCTTGCCATTTTATGATCTTAAGTTATGAAATCTTCATGCAAAGCATTAACAGCTAAAGCAATCCAAGAAACTGTCTATTATGCCAAACTCTAATCACTAGACAGTAATTAGGCTGTCAGTTACAAAACATGGCATTTGTGTATTTCCAAATGAGGCAACAGCCAGTGCCATGTGTCAAAAACAGAGATTGGTTCAGACAGGTAAGAGCCTCTTTATTTGACATTTGCCAGCTTAATTTCTGAGCAAATTAAGAACTTGTTCCATTGTGCCAGTGAACCGTGGTTTGAAAGAAGAGGTTACAGATACATTCTCAGTGCAAGCCTACAGATAATGAAAGAAAAATTTGCTAAGAATTGAGTAGAGCTTTTTCCCTGGAATTTCAACACAGTGGCAGATTCTTATTCATCTCATTATCTGAGACCTCAAGTCATTCCTTTAGCTCATACACCAGCAGAAGTTAAGTACCACAACATCCTGAAAACACTAAACAGTGAAGCCTGTTTTATGGCTATTGAAAGTGAGGCATGTGTTAAGTCTAGCATTTTTGAACAACCACCATGAAAGTCATGTGACAAGATCCATTTTCAGGGTTAAAAGATGAAAACAATGGTTCACTAGATTAGGGGCCCAAAGTACACTTGGCTGTCGATGTGCCTATGTGTTTTACTGCTAGGCTCAAGGTAACCTTTTACTCACATTTACCCACTGACAGCTGCCCAGAGCCTGCTAGCTGAGAGGGAGGTTAAGGCAAGATTAAGGCGCACTTAAATCATTGTACTTATGCACATTGTTTTACTAGCATAAACATAGATAAAGAAAACATTTAAGCTCAACTGTGGAAATGGTAACCGATGCTGACTTTGGGTGACATAAACAGACACAGTGATATTTTACATGCAAATCTGCCACTTCGGGCTCACACAGCATCTTGTTTGTTGCTGAACTGTCCAGCCTGACAGCAGGAAAAATATCTCACAACCCTGCATCTAACCATTGCAGTAGGTATTTGACATTTTTGGGTGCTAATGATGAAATCTTTGCATTTACAGAGTAAGAATTATTTACTGAAGACATGGATGTACAATTTTTGTCAGTGAACAAGCTGGTTCCTATAATGGGCAAAAAAAAAGTATGGTCCTTCCTCAGTGCAGAGAACTGCTTTATCCTGAGAACATCCATGTGAACCTGCAGGTTTCATTTCAGGTAGCAGCAAAACTCACCTTGGGAAGGATTAACATCTAGTACTGAAAAAGGAGAGGCTTATTAGAGATCAAGATTATCTCTTTTCATAGTTTTATTATAAGTTTTGCAGTATTTTATTTTTTTCTTATGAGATCCCTCTTGGAAGTATGCTTATGGCATTCTGAGCTTTTTTTTTTTAAAGAAGTGGACCCCTATGTAACTAGAGCTCCTGTCTGCAGACGGGCTTGAATGTCTGACCAAAAAAGGGTGTCCCTCAAAATATCAGAAAATGTTTTTTCTTAAAATGGTTTTTGAATACTGATAGCCAATTCTCAGCCATACAGTCCTATTCACAGATGCACATATACTATACATATCAGCTTATAGATGTAGACATGAGTTTACCTGCTAAATAAATGTCATGAGTGTTTTCCAGTTTAACATACTGAGAAGCCGGCATTAATGATGTGGCAATTGCTGCCAGGAACCACCAGCCCACTCACTGTAGCCATTTTAAAGGTTGACAGATACAGCTCTCCGTACCAGCAATCTCTGAGAAAATGTGAGTAATTTTACTGCCTTGTACAAGAGCAGCACCAGTTGCTAGTGGGTCTGTGCTTCAGAAACATTTATTTGGAGAAACAGTTGCTCAGACATTCAGACATTATACAGACATTTGGGAATTTCTTTTCTTTTGTCAACATGCCTTTTATTTTAGGTATCAAGCTATCTAGAGTCATGCTAAACTTATGTAGATATTTGGCAGGTACTTTAGAGTAGATTCTATGAAGTCCCAGATAAACTGGAAAGGGTAAACACTGCAAAGGACAGAAAATGCTATTCAAATATTTACTGAAATTGAAAACATGGCAGCAAAAAAAGACTTTATCTGTGGCATTTGACCAGCCCTAATATCAGCACATACAGGTGTTTCGCAGTGGTGAAATGCATTTGCACTCACCGCACTATTCAGCAATAGAAAGTTACATTGCCTCCTTTTCCATAGAGCAGGAAAGTAGGCACAGACTTCTCAAATCTTCCACTAGTATCTTAAACCATCATTCTTCTATTATAACTAGAAACATACAATGTAAACAGTCCTGGGGAATGAGTTACCGCCACATGAGGACAAAAGGAGAAATATGTAGAAAGAAAGAGAGGAAGGGAGAGATATGGAAAAAGATTTGAAAGAGACACAGATAAGACATTTGAAGTGACTTTTCAGTGTAATACGGTAGCAAGAAAAAAATGTAATTACAAGGTGCGGGGCATTATGTCATGGGGAAGAGAGGTTGTATAACCCTGTCCATATGGTTCTGGTGAGACTATACCTAAAAAATAGATTTGGTTTTGAGCAACTCATTATAAGGATGATTGTGCCAAACTGGAATGGATTCTGAGAACAGCAAAAAAATTATTAAACAACTGAATTTATGAGGAAAGATAAAACAGCTAAATATGTACATAGCTTGGCTATGTGATATCTAAAGGGAGACATTAATTGCCTGTTAGTACAGTATTCAAAGGCTTAAATGCCAAAGAGGCTGAAAAATCATATGAATTATTTAGTGAGCTATTAAGAAGATGTAGTTAAGGCTAATGAAATGGAATAGTCTCAAGTGACAGTGCTTGAGAAAGGGCTGGCCCTCAACCAGGTAATAATACATGAATACAGTCTTTAGTTTAACTGGCATGTTACCTGCCCGTAGGTTTATTGAGAGTGCATGTGTGTAGGCCAGGGAGCAGAAAGGAAGGCAGTAGAGGCAATTTCACTCCAAAATTAATATATGGCTAACAATGTGCAATTTATGCTCTGGGTGAACAAATGGCATGATTATGTATGCAAATTCTTCAAATCCTTGTGGAAACAAAGTGTTTGGTATAAGGACTACAGCATTTTTCTATCAAAAACTGGACATTTCTGCACTGCAATTCACATGCGGGCTGCACATTCATTGCAAACTGATATCAGCCTTTCCATTACTGGTTTACATCTGCAGAAAGTACATATGCAGTACAACTGAATAAACTTAAACTGTTCAGTGGATTTAAAAGAATGTACTTTCCTGCCTACTGGATTTTCCAGCATGAGAAAAAAATCTCCAGAGGTTTTTCTTTTGTTTCCATGTGAGACAGATGAAACTACAGAAACACAGAGACCCCAAACTCATTTAATCTCCCCTTGTTCCCTGGCAAAGAGTGTACAAAACTTTGGAGATCTTTGGTTCTGCTGAAAAAATAGACTTCATCCATTTCCGCTGTGCTGTTACGGTTTTTATCTGTGGTGCTTTGTATGGAAGTTGCCAGACAACATCTGTGTTGCTCATGAAAAACAAATGAAAATGTATTCCATTTGTTTAGATCAGCACAAAAATATATTTTCACATGAAATAGTTCTTGTTCTAGCAGCTATGTGATGAAGAATTGACTCACAAACACATGAGTCAGAATTGCTCCTGGCATTTTGCTGCCTTAAGTGAAATACCAGCCCAAATACCCATTCAGTTATTTATCATGTTTGACAATTTAATTTAAGAATGTTTTCTATTCTGTCAGAATTTTGTGAAATAATTTGTCCTTTTTGTTTTTGCTGTGCTTTCTGCTTTTATCCTATTGTCTTCAATCAGCTTCATGCTTCAGCATGTCTCTTTCCTCTTGTTACACTTATTTCCTTAGAATATTACAATTACTTTTGCCATCCAGCCTCCCTTCATACATTTCCTTCCTTTTCCTTCCCATGCACTGTTTTACTGAAGTCCCATATCTTCTGGTCCAAGTCAACACTGTCACACATTGTCACACATTGTGGGCGAGCTAGGGTGATCTGATGGTAAAAGAAAGTGCAAAGATCTGTAAAGAGGGAAAAAAGGCAATAGTTTCAGCTGCAAAACCTCCTTTATCCTGTTTTTATTTAATTTTAATGATTCTTTATGCTGGTACTTTAGTATTTGCAATCTTTGCTTCCTGTCTTTGAAATGCCGCCTCTCCAAATCGGAAAGCAGAGAAGATCTTGCAATCCAATCTGCTGGCACTGTGGCAGACGAGCACTCCTCCTCTGTCCTTCACTTACTTATAAATAGAGAGGAAGGACCATCCAGATAAGAGTTTCCTGACCTTACTGGTTCTGCAGGAACAGCTGAGACATAACTGATACAGATCCTTAACACGCAAATGTCATCTTTTGGAACAGCTTTAAAGTAGTTGCTGGCAGAAAAGTTCTGCCTGGTCCCAAAGGATTTTGGTTTAGCAAAAGCACCCAGGTTCATGATCCAGAAGATAAGGGTGTGAGACGGGTGTGACAGCACAGAGTCTTATTGTGAGCCCTGCTTTAAACTGCAGGTCAAAGTCTTGAAACTCATGTGTCTCCTGCAAACAGGAGACCTTTCCAAGCCCTTCCAAAAAGTTGCAGTTCCTGCAATTCCTGCAAAAGAGACAGAAGCAGACAAACTTCACAAAGAATATGCTCCTCTCCTGTGCTTTGCTGGGAAGTTTTCCTTCGTGAAACCTGGCAAACTCGGGTAACCCTTTGTAAAAGATCTCCACAGAGTTCAAGTTTACACTGAGATTCAGGAACATTTCAAAGAATAGGAGGTGTGGTATACATATAGTATACAAGTATGTATAGGCATATGTATGCATATATGCATATGCATGTACAATATACATATATTAAGCCTTTTGAGTATTTGTCTTATTAAGAGAGTGTAGTTTAAAATCTAAGAAGATCAGACACTCAGTCAGGATTCTTCTTTTAATGCTTTGCCCTGCTTGTTTCCAAACGTAATTTTTCCCAGTCTGCTTTCTACAGTTTTCAGCAAGTGATTTTAGGAAGTTGTCTTGTGTGAAAGTGAGACTTTAAAATTGCCAGATAACCATATTCAGGTTGTCTAGGGAAACTGTGAAACTTGATGCATGAGAAATAGGATGCAAACTGATTATAGAGAAATTAGAAAAGTATCCAGGAGTTTGGGAGCATAGGCATTTTTTCCAAGCACTATAGAAGCACTT
Organism: Cariama cristata; assembly: GCF_000690535.1. Classification (NCBI taxonomy): domain Eukaryota; kingdom Metazoa; phylum Chordata; class Aves; order Cariamiformes; family Cariamidae; genus Cariama; species Cariama cristata. The sequence goes on along the minus strand of NW_009605655.1, from coordinate 55,953 downwards.
AACCATGTTTTAGATGGAATGTTTTACTAAAGTTCACTTGTTCCTTGATTTAGTTTTAGAAAAATACTCAAAAAAACTTGAGGCCTCTCCAGGACACACTGATTTTTGGTTTTGCAGTTGCAGCTGTCCACTGAGATTAAGGAACTTGGATCGTTCCAGCCTGCATTTGCAAGCGTTGAAATAACAAAATTCTGTTTGCCATGCCACATGGTGGTGCCTTTAATGAAATGCATGAATTTGTGCCCTAACTGTTGACACTGAGACCGGGATAGAAATAATAGAGGAAGATAAGCATTGTTAAGCTTCCTTCCTGTTTCTTATTTTATTAGACTAAGTTGCAGTAAACTTTGAATATGAAAGTGCATATATGATTTTTATTTCAACATTAAGCATTGATCCCAAACACTGCTTCAGCTGAGCAGGTTCCTGCAGCCTCAAGAAGCACACAAAACTGACATGCACACCCACGACAGAGAAGGGCATAGTCTCGTATCATTCATAACGAGACATGGCGATTTGAAGCATTCAGAATAAATAATTCAGCATACAACTCTTAATTTATTCAAAAAGAAAATAATACACCAAGGGCACTGGGCCTGCTGACTTTGCCAATGTGAATAGGCTTTCCTCATGGGAATAAATCTGTTGTCCTCACTAGGAGGGAAGTACCCTGCAGCAGCTGAAGAATGTAAGAAACATTCCAGAAATCATTTCATTGTTAGCAGTGTTCAAGGTGTATTTGAAAGCCTGTATTATAAAAAGCAAATAAATGTCCCAATTAAAACTTCACCAGGCCCAAATATTTGTCGAATCTGTTATCAAATATGTCTAATTAGAGGTCAGCTGTGGAAAGGACTGGTTTCTTACTACTGTTCCCAAACATGTCTGCAACAAAACAAGGGATGTATGAAACCTTTTACTGCCTACCAGCAGGTACCATCAACTACTAAATTCTAGGCACTGTTAATGACATCACCAGGGAGCGTGACTTAGGTCAAAAGCTTGACAGGAGGTGTTGGCAACTGTTAAATCAATAGCAATCAAAACTGGAAAACCAACATGCTTGCTACCATCAAATTTAAAAGAGAACTTATTGTGCCTCAAACACAGCAGCAGGTTTAATAGAAAAGTAGACATGTTTATGGTTTCAGATTTACAACAAGACTTATAAACACCTTATTACTCAGAATCCAGTCTGCTGCCCTAGAAACTAAGAATGTTACTTTGTTGAGAAGGATCTGTTGACACAAATGTCCTGCCTAAGTTTGCCATTGTGGTTAACCAAAATACATTTACTACTGAGAAGGTAAATAAAAGCAAACAAGATGCCTCTTATACCACAATACAGTAAGGTTCAAATTGACCAAGCTTAATGCTATGGCATAAATGTGCTTAATGTTTATGGAATTTTTCTAGAAGCTATTTGCCCTGTTGGGCTTAACGTCTTATATGATACCTACTGAATGGGAATGTGTTTTCAATATTACATGTACTTAAAGACCTCATCAAAAATATTCGGAGGAGCTGCCATGAATACCACAGTTAACCACACTGCAAATAAAATGGGTCATGGTTTACTCTTACATTAACATGAATAAATCAATCTTGTCCCATACAGTATAGGTATACAGAAAAATTAACTGACACTTAAAATGATAACACTACTGGAAATGATGTTGTATAAACATGTCAACTACACAGACTGTGCTGAACTATCACAGCAGCTCTTAAATCTGCAGGAGAACTGAGAAACTGGGAAACCCAGGTCTGGTGTCTGAGCTTCTGTTCAGGGCTGCAGGGTCTTACACCGGTGCTGGGCTGCTTCTCCAGTAAGTAATCACAAGCATACCTAGCATCATCTGGGGATAATGGAGAAATTCCAGCTCAGAAAGAGTCCCACAGTGTCCAGATTGCTCTGCTGCCACGGGACAAACTCCTCATTTTTGTCTTCCTCCTACATGGAGGAGAAGGAGCACAAAAAGAGGGACAAGGAAACTATGGAGAAGAAAATAAGATCATAATATATACATTTCAATATACAGCCTTGAACTGGATCAGGTTGGTTTGCAAGCAAAGAAATCTTGAAAGGCAATTCCCTTTCATCTGAATTTCTTTCTTTGCTAAATTCGTGCTTTAATTCAATTGAAAGCCTGTATTATAAAAAGCAAATAAATTTAATTCAATTCTATTTTTAAAATTAAGCTTGAAGCCATTAAAAATAATGTAGAAGACCAGCTTTCTGTTACTTTTAAAAACATCTGTTATTAAGTCTTGCTCCAGAACACATGTATCTAAGTAGAGATTGAACATTAAAATGAGTTTGTTTTCTCAGCAGAAGTTCTTTCTTAGAGTCTAAGATGACCCCCTTATGCACATCTGTGAGCAAGACTGGAACTTCACATCAGAAGTGTTACAATTAATATGAAAACACAAAATAGTCAGCAGCTGTTGAAGAGGGAAAAAAAAGAAAAAGGTCAAAGTATTAGGATCGTGTGATTGCTCAGTAAGGCTATAGTTTACACTGTGCCACAAATCAGCATGGGAAGGGCAAATTTTGCTCAGAGATCACAGACTCCTTCAGTGCAGCTGTAATTTGTGACAATGTGTGACAAAACCACTCAATGGAATAATGCTGACCAGTAGTAGAAGTCTTCCACTTCCACAGAAAAAGCCCTAGGCTCTGATTTCTGCAGCTCTTTTTTCTGGCTTTTTTACTTTCTTGGTGGTGGTGGTAGAGGAGGGGCAACCTTTCCAGTCACTCTATATTTAACAATATTGTGCAAAAGCTTGTGAAACAACTTCTCTTACATTATATCCTCAGAGAATCAGGGCTCAGGAGTTGGTTAGTCACATGGTTCATTTGTAGATCAGCACTGCCCTGAGATGTCATTCTCCCATGACTCTAATGTTTAGCTGAAGCACTGTAAATACTCCTTCTCCATACCATTACAAAATAAACTCGATTCAGTTCTATTAAAAGTGCTCACATGACTTGGTATTGCATGTAAGCTAAACAGCAGCAACTTCTGGAAAAACTCCGACTAGGAAGGAAATGACTGGCTGACCATGCTTGAGTATCCTGATTTCCAGCTGTACCTTTCCACACTGAAAAACTTTCCATTTGGTCCACAGAGTTTCTCTGCCATTTGTTGTAAAAAATGAGGTAAGCTAGAAAGAGAGAGATAGAGGCAATATTTACAGTAGCTGAACCATGGTTTCCTAGGGGGGCTTTCTGAAGAACTAGTATCAAGTATGCTTTTGAACTGTATCCAGAATTACACAGACTTTCCAACCTAAATGCTGCTGCCAAAACACCTTCATCAACTTCTTGTCTACAGATGTCACTGACAGGTGAGGTCCTCTCTAACTTCACTGAGTTTCTCAGCTGGTCAATGTCATTCTAAGTCCACTCTCAATAGTTTTTGAAAAGTCATGGTGATTTGGGGATGTTCTCAAGAAACGGAAGAAAAAAAAAGTCACTCCTGTCTTCAAGAAGGGTAAGAAGGAGGATCTGGAGAGCTACAGGCCAGTCAGCCTCAACTCAGTCCCTGGAAATGTGAAGCAGCAAGAATCTACCCCCTTTTGTTTGAAGGCTGGAATCCTATGTCAATTAAGGTATGAAAAGATAGATCAGATAAATTAATAGCAGGTAACTTCATTGATACAGTCTTCAAATCAAGAAGTCCTTAGCCACTAGCTTCTGAAAGCTCAGAGTAGGCTGGAGGGAAGATCAGTCTATACAGGCCATTCTTACATTCTCATCATAGCCATTCACTGATGCTTTCTGTCCCAGACATGATAGCATGGCAATTCTTAAATAATTCATCCCTATTTACAAGCTTCTAGGCCAAAAACAACTGTAACAGAAAATTGGTCATTTAGCTAAAGCTGTGAGTTACTGTTTCTTGAAAAATAACATGGAAAAAAGACAAAGTATAAAGATAAGAGGATAAAAATATAGTAAGTAAATTATAGCTAAAACTAATGGTAACACATCAGAGAGAGAACAGAGGCATTTGTATACTGAGTCTTCTGTTCATACATCAGCAAATCAAAAAGAGTTAAAACATTTTCTTTCAAATATTGGCAACAGAATTTAGCTTTGACAGTTAACACAACTCTTTCAAAAAATAGGGGAGGGGAAGAGTTTTCTGTAGTGTTCATATGGCACAATAATCACTATCCTTTTAAAAATGTTTCCTCAGAGACCTTAATTTTCCCTGAATCCACCAGGTAAAGTACAAACATCAGTTTCTGTACATATATGATTAAGTAATGTTTCAGGCTCTAGGTTGTTCTGAGATTTTACAGTGAGTGAGTTCTCCCTTGTATAGGAAGTGGAGATGTGGATTGTACGTGATTGTATGTTAGCATAAACCTAAATTTGCTGTGGGTCTGAGGTGTTTGTGTGGGTGTTCGGGTATTATGATTTTGGTTAATAAGACCCATGATTTGAGGTTAATACAGTTGATGGTATTCCTTTATTAGTGATTTCCTGGAATTTAACTATGACATTGATAAGAAATGCAGTTGCGCAATTCTGACTCTAAATTTAAAATTTTGATTTAAGGAAACAATTTACTATATATAATTATCATAAAAGGAAACAATTATGTTTTTGAAGAAAAATGAAAATACACTTACAAAAAGATTGCATCACTGATTCATTATTTAAAGTGTTAAGTAGAGGTTAAATTATTAACCTCTGGGAAGTATCATTTAAAACAGCTTTAGAAGTGATTCACCAGAGGACAGTTTTTCCTTTCTAAGCCCATTTCCAGGCTAAAATACCTGGAAAACTAATGCCACAAGCACACTCCAGCCTGGTTTATAAGAATACATGCTTGATTCAAACTCCATTGAAAACAACTTTTTTTTTTTCAGTGAGATCAGCAGATCTCAGCAGGAGTCCCTGGTCTACCTGCTCCAGTTTTGAAATAAATCATGTACCTTTAACCTAGGAACTGGCTTATTTTTCAGACACTTAGGAAAACTCTCTCTTCATTGGGCTAACATCTTTTCACCTAGAAGCATTCTGTCATCTGCTGAAGATCTCTGGGAGTGTTGAATGCCTTCTACTGCAGCAGATGTCCAGGGATGGCATGCTTTTAGATGCAGCACTTTGGGATATTTTTGTTTCTGATGACCCACGTCAGATGCACCTGATTAGTAGGTCACAGTGATAAAAATGAGTGATATCTGCAAAAAAGCAGACAGGTAGATCAACTGCATGTTTCATATTTGATATGTGAGTCTTCATTAATCAAGTTCACAGTTATTTCATTGTACAGAGCAGTTGCAGCACACACAGTGACTCTGGCCATTGGTGTTAAGGTGCTCCACAGGTTTTGAGGAAGGCAGTAAAGCAATTTGTTCATTTTTAATTCTTTCGATTCATTTTTTTTGCTTGGAAAAATGCTTACACAATGTCTAAAGATGCTGTCTGTATCAAGATACTGCAGATAAACATGTCTCAATATATTAAATTTAGAAACAGGGTAAGCTCTCTTGTCTCATAACACCTTCTACACCAGCTGATTCACTAAACAGCTCTACAGAGCCTGCTAAGATCTCTCATATAGTTCTCTCCCTTCAGAAACAGTTTGATATGCCCTCCAACCTAGCTGCTTTTGATCATCCTGTTGATAGTGATCACTGTGACAAAAAAGTTAGGGCATGGATTTTTTTAAACTTTGAGCTTGGAAATGTATCACCCTAAAGACATTTTTACCTTTAAGAGGTTACTTAATATTGTGCATGCTCTGCACAAAGGGCCATTAATAATGTAATTATCCTTTTAAAATGATTATACCATGCACATTTCTAGTACACAAATTGATACAGAATACATAGAATCATAGAATTGTAGAATCATTATGGTTGGAAGAGACCTCAAAGGTCATCAAGTCCAACCGTATACCCGATGCCACCATGTCCGCTAAACCCACTAAACCATGTCTTGAAGCGCCACATCTGAACGTTTTTTGAACACCTCCAGTGATGGTGAGTCCACCACCTCCCTGAGGAGCCCGTTCCAATGCCTAACGACTCTTAACAGTGAAGAAGTTCTTCCTAATGTCCAGCCTGAACCTCCTCTGGAGGAACTTGAGACTGTTTCCTCTTGTCCTACATGTTCCAGTGAAAGACACCTTTAGGATACTGGTCAGGCTACCTCCTACTTACAGAGGGAACAGAATGAGTTTCAGGGAGAAAGATTAAATATTTGCAGAGGTAATAGACTGCAAAGGCAAGACTGGCTGGAATAACAAGAGTATTCCATAGTAAGAAGAAGGAATGCATGTGCACAGCCTGAAACTCTAAATACCTGCTGGTCAGGAGGGTACGAGCCAGCCAGATGCTGGAGGGCGAGGCCTTTCTTAGGAAAAAAAAAATGTAGATCAACTATAGGTTTTCTTCCATTTCTTCACCTGTGTCTTTAAAAAGCATTTTTAGCTATGCTGGCTGTTTTGAATACCACGGGTGATGCTTGGATTTGCATTTTGTCTTGGTTCGGCTTGAGATAAGTATAATTTAAAGTAGCTAGTAAACAAAAAGGCTGGACTAAATCTATAAACCAAGACTCTGAGGCATGTTCATGAGTGTCCTAATTCCCCTGCACATCCTAGGGATAACACTGCATTTCCCATTTGGATTTTGATAGGTAAGATGAAAAGCTTAGTAAGACAGGGCAGGGTGTGGTGGTGGGAACAGAAGTGTCTTCCAGCAATTGCTGGTAACACTCAAGGCATGTTAAGGGGCCCAGGCAGAGTATCCCAGTTACCAGCTTAAATTCTTTTTTCTCTGCTGTAAAAATGGGAAATCCAAATTAATATTATTTCACCAATAGAAATATCAGATTTTTTTTTCATAACAAGAGGGACACTACCCAGCCACAGACTGAACATGACTCAGAATAACCAAGGTGCTACCCCTCAAAATAAATCTGTACCTAGGCTAAAGAACTTCCTTTTCAGTCTGAGTCAAAGCAAGTAAGTTTCAAACCATGACAGCATTACTGTTTCATAGCCATGAAGCCCATTAACTCATTTACCAGCCTCCATTTTCTGCTACTTAATAACATTCACAAAACTTATTAACATCCTTTTTTATAAATAACATAATTTTTTTTCATAAAACTGGTCCTGTCTGTGAAGTGTTATCTATAAAGTTACCAAGGAGAAGGTGCTGGTGCCATTAACTGATTCATGTCTGTGCTCTGAAGTCTGCAGGAGTTTCCAGCTTGTTTCTTGGTATAATTAGAAATGGGTTGATATGGATGACGGGGAGAATGATTCCTTGACTTTAAGGACTGTTCTCCTTTTTATTTTGAAGTTACTGAAGTATTCCTACATTACACATTTGTAATGAAATCTGATTGTTTTTCTTTTGTTATTTTAAAAGGGAGAGAATAAAAGTTATTCAAAGATGGAATGTTGGAGTGAAGACTAGTTCAATTTTCATATGATTTTATATTGATTTAAGACCTATGCTTCTAGCACAGGGAGATAAAAGCACCATGAATCAAATCAATGACATTATTCAAGACGTAAAGGCTCAGTTCAGTGCAAGAAGTCTCCCAGGAAGGCTAAATGAACGCTTGTACGCAGTATTACTCTCCTGCTTTACCGGTAGATGTCTCTGTGTCAACTTCGCCCTCTATCTTGCCTCTGATAAAAAATCTGCCTGGAACACTATGATGTAAAAGGATGCCCAAAAGGATTTTTCGTTGCGTCTGCTAATCTATGTCTATGTCCAAGTGCTTTTAAAAGAAATTCAAAGAATCTGGATTGTCTAGATTATTTTTAAATGCAAAATGATATTTTTTTTTTTTAAGTCAGACTACCACCAATTAGATCAACATTAATTAGGGCATCTTCATCTTGAATATCTATGTGTTATTTATGAACTAATCTAATAGATGAAATGCTAATTCAGCAGAAGCACATCACAACAAAACTACTGATATAAGGAAAAACTGAACTGATGCAAAAGAAAAACCCTACAATAAGAATGGTTATGAATTTCACATGATCTCAACGCACTTTTACATCCAAAGAAAAAAAGAAAGGCAGAAATATCACCACAATGCAAATAACTTTCCCTCTAAATGTTAGTTATCCTTAACAATATTACCTGGGAGAAAAGAGGCTACTAAACAATAACAGGAATTATTTGAGATGTGCAATTCACACGTATACGTGACAGTGGCAAATGCACATAACTGAGAATTTTTTCTACTGCTAAGAAAGTTAATCTTATTAGCACCTGATAGGGTGCACCAATCCTTCATCCAGACATTGTGCTTACACTGGAGTGCCATCCCATGCCTACCTTCCCTCTCAGTCCTCAACCTAATCAAAGAGTTATAGCACAACAGTACAGAATGGAATGAGATTAGGAAGCAAAGATGCATATGGACTGCACATCTTCAAGAGCTCTAAGTATACCAGATACCTCCTTTTATCTTTAGGTAGAATGCACGTGCTCTATCAAACTTCCTGCAGTTGCAAGCAATACACACAGTATTATCTTGTGACTTGTGTCGGTGCTATTAAAGCACTGAGATGTCAACACAGTCCTGGTTATGCTTCATAAAGGTGAATGACAGTCACCCATCGCTGTTAGAGATGCAAGTATGTCATAGGAAGGCTGAAAACTGAAAGGTATGTCACCTTGTCTGAGTGGTTTCACTTCTGTCATTCCTCTCATGACAGAGACTGGCAGTATTGGAGACCATCTCAGAGGAAAGGGAAGGGAGGAAAGAGAAAAGAGCCCTCCCTCAGTAGGGAGGCAGGGGGCAGGGAAGTCTAGGGTTATAGGAATAATGAACACAAGCAAAAGAGGAGTAAGCAGAGAAGAGGTAAGCAGAAGTAGAAAAATATGTAGAAAAAAGGGGTAGTACAGGATCAAATACATTGCTCTGCTTCCTCATTCTACGGGGTTAGAAAGATATCTGAGGGTGAATGTGAGTTCAGCTTTTCCCTGAAGTGGAATACCTGCCAGCCTGTGGGAGTTGAAGGCCACTGATCTTGGGGTATTGCCTGATGCTGAAGGAATTCAACAGAAAGGATATTCAAATGGCCTGTGATTGAAAAGTTTGCATCAGCTGAGTTAATTTGCCAGAATATGGAAAGTAAACCCAGAGCTTCATACATGTTAAGTATTTTTATACAGAGGTGAATTATGGGCCCAATATCTTATCTTTTTGATAAAATGGTAAGGGAAAAAAGAAAAGAGAACAGAAAGAAAAAAAATAGTCATGCCAGTAAATGAGCTGTGGCTTGGAGAAGAACACAGATTCAGTGAATGCTCTGTCTGGCAGTGAGCTGAAAATAACGGTGTGTGCAATGACCACTGTGATCTTTTGCTAACATCAGTGAGGACGTGACCCAGACTTTCAAAGTTTAGTGCCATTGTGGAAAAGGAGTCCAGTCTTTAGCACAGCCCAAAGTCTGAATGAATACACCAATTATTGCTCTAAGTGATCACTATAAGTACCTCTAGGACACCTCCAGAAAGACAGTTAATCTAAACTAAACTACAATAATAAGATATTCAAGTCTCAGTTAATTTCAGAATAGTTATGCACATAACTGAAAAATAGATCTTCAAGGAATTCCAGAAAGAATTCCCTCGGGACTTCATGGCATCCTGAAAACCACTAGAACAGACCACTAGAAATAATCCAGGGAATTTCTCCATTGAAGCTTTGTTTTCAAATACAGTACATGAACATTTAAAAAATTGGCATCAAATCATGAAAGAATTAGGTGTAGAAATTAAAGCTTCCTGGCATAACACTTTAATGGAACACACTCATCATTTATGGAACAACTGACCCACATGTACTGGATATGTGAAAACACAGTATTTTCTCACAAATTAACTCTTTTCTGTTTGAACTAAGGCTCTTCCCTGAATTGCTCTACCAAATTGCCACCTTTTTTTTCTTCTAAGTACTTGTTAAGAAAATCAACTTGTCTCAGGCCCTCTAAGCATCTCAGAAACAGAAAACAGAACAACATCTCAAAGTTGCAGGATATTCTGTAATCCCCTCCTGCAAAACAGCTACGTAAAAGAGGATTTCAATTTTAAACACCTGAAGAAGGTGTTCATACAGTTTCACTTAAGCTACCCTTCAAAGAACTGTTACGTTAGAAACCTCCTTCCTTCCATTGATTACCAAAAGAGGAGCCTGGATTCTTAACTGGGATGGTTCCATTAGATGTTAGTGTCACTTCTGTGAGGTTAATATCCCCTCCAACACAGTTTGTGCCTAACAGCATGTACAGGTTTCCTGGGTAAACAAACTGTAAACAAGAGAAAAGAAGAAAAAAACAGGCACTTAATTTGAAGAGGGTCAAATAGCAGAAAAGAGTTGTTTATCAACAGAGCATGTTAAATAATTGTTAGGAATAGGCTACACACACATGGTTAAACATAGTAGATTTCAGCATGTAATAACTAAGGAATTCAACAAGGTACAAAGAACAATGAAGATCAGCCTCTGAGGAAAAAGATTCAGCACGGTACAGCAAAGAGGCAAGTTGCCAGTTACTGGACATTATACATTGTTTCATGTTAGTAGATTTTTCTCCCCTTAAAAGAGCCTCTTATATTTAATTTCATATTAGTTCTGACTGGTTCAGCTAAGTAAGAATCAATCCAAACTCTTTGTTCAAATGAAAATGCAAGTACATTCATTAAAGGAATATATACAGTCTCCTTTCTTTTCAAATATCAAAAGTCGGCTACATCACTATCCTTTAAAGATTTGTATCACTGTGCTCCTCCTGGCTCTTGCTTTATACAACATTTACAAAGACTTGCTTCCCAAATATACTCAATTCCCACCAACCCTTATCATCTCTGTGCACTCATTACCTACCTTCGTTTCCTTTTTTCTTCTTGATTTGCAGCCTTGTCTTCCAACTTCTAATCTCACACCTCACATTCTTAATAACCTCTCCCAACACAATAGTTCCACATCACTCCAGTCTGCAAAACTATAAGTAAGCACCGGTGTAATCCCACTGAAGTTGACTTCCAACCTACAGGTATTTTTAAAGAATGGCCTCTCTGAGTCCTTCCCAGTAACAAGTGGCTTCAGGAGAGAAAAAATATCCTGCTGAAGAAAAGCTGTGATGTGAATAGGGGTTAACCCATGACATTTCCACCCAAAGCAGAAAGAGTTTGACCAGCTGAGATAAGGTGAGCACTTCTAGAGGAAAAACAGTGATTCACCCTTAGAAAAAAGGTCTTAAAATTTGAACAAAAATGGAGACATGAAAAAAATGGAGAGAAAAACATAAATATATATCTGTCTGAAGGCTTTGGCAAGGACTCTTAATTTTTTGTATTTGGAAATGAACAACCGAAGAGAAGCATTTACATTGAGCTTATCTGGCTAATTAACTTATGGTGAATAATAACAGTGACTTAGCACTGTTATCTTGAATGCCAATCGTTATGTTACTTGTAAGTGAAGTGTACAGACCAGGAAAGCAATGAAACTACAAGTGTGAGACACTTAGAATTTGTGCATGCAACCAAGAGGTTGCAATCGGTGGCAGCCACACAAACACAAAGATCTTCTAAAGGAAGTAAGCAGTCCTGAAGGATAAAGGCATTAATGTTTCATTTCATTCATTTAAATATTCATAGGCCTCCTAATTACCTAGATACCTAGAAAACTCTGCATGGACAATGAATTTCGAAAGCTTTTCATGGCACTTCTTTCTATTCTCACTAAAAACTTCAGAGAGAAAAAGTAATCAGAAGTAGTCTGAGGAGCACAGTAAGAAAAAGAAATCCAACTTATTGTTGTCAGTTCAAGAGCTCCCTCACTGACATTGCTTGACAACAAGACAGCAAAAAAGAAGTCATGGTTTGCTTCTCTTTTATCACAGTCATCCTTTGGTGAACAAACCATCATGCTGCTTCTGTCACTGCTTAAGTCTAAGGTACTCAAACAGATTTTCCTTCTCGCAACACTGTGTAGTTCATTTTCCCAGTAGAAGATAGATATTTGTAATATGTTCTCTCCTTGTCTTCTTTAGGCATCTTGTTCAAATTTCCCCCCTTGTTCTCTCTTGCTTCCCCACCAATATTACTACCACGTGCACAACCTTCTCACACAAGGGCTTCTTTTTTTTTTTGGCCTTCCATACTAAGTACAAAAATGTAAAACCTGCAGTTCTGGGTATGTTACCAAAGGAAACAGTTTTACTTAAAATCTTGTTTTTGCCAAAATATTTTCAAAGTATCTGGAGAGGAGTCAAACCACAGTGGCTCTCAGTTGTATTTCCTTTTACTATTTCCCCAGGTACTCACAGCACAACACTAAGTAACTGGATAGTCTTTCAGGAAAAAAAAAAAG
>NW_009605655.1:10491-43543 GCF_000690535.1 Cariama cristata | reverse complement strand
TGGGAATGTTTTGGAGAAAAAAAAAAAGTGGGGGGGGGGCTGCACGAGATAGTTTGTAGGTTTAAGAATTACCCTTCTGGGGCCTGTGGGGATGAATACAGGGCACACAGTTGGCCTCGCTTGTGTTACTTGTTCCTGAAGACAGGAATCAAGTATGACGGTTTGTACTAAATACAGTGACTATCTTCAGCCTTTGTAATGCTGTTTCAAATCTACTTAACTTTTGAAAATTAGGAATGAGAGATTGAAAATATCTGTGATTTTACTGTATTTTGGTATCTGATTCTGCGTCTATTTCAGATCAGCCTTTTCCTATAACGTAGATGTGAATTACGAGTTTAAATACACATTACTCACAGAACATTAATAGTGCAGTGGGGAAAAAAAAAAGTTCTAATGCAGCTAGGTTTGCTGAATTAATCATATAATTAGATGCTATAACTGCTGTCATTCCATTTTACATGCCATCTAACTAAATCTTGTTACATCCCAGACTTTAGCTTATATTAAAAACACAGCTGCAAGGCTTCTTGGTATAAGCCAAACGCATATTCCTTGTGTACTGGGGGTCTTCCCACAGGCCACCTGTAGTCTATTATTTTAAAATTTTAGTTAATTCTTGTCAAGCTATTTGTGGTCTTGCTGACATCTCCAGAAGACTTATTCCACATCCCCCTTCAGGAGTGTTAAGATCTTGAGAACACAGGCACTTTGCTTGTGCAGTAAGGATTCTGTCTGCTTCTCTTGACAGCTGCTGAATACTCTCCCACTAAAATTGGAAAAAGATGTTTTAAAGCTGAAGTAGGAAAAGTCTTTTTGTCCTGTGCATTCACTATTCTCGTAGAAAGCTTGATGTGAATGAATTCTTATTATGTTTTCATTTCTTTGCAGGATCATAATTTCTGGGGGAAGAGGGGTATCAGACATTGTTTGGTGAAAAGCATGTAAGAGATTGGCTGTATGAACACCAGAGTTAACATAATTTAAATATCACAGCCCACAAGATAAAGACTTTATAGTTAGCCCCAGAAGGACGTCTGCAGTGCATGTAACTAGGGGTTTGTTGGATAGACTTTTCAGTGAGTCAACTGTTCCCTTACATCTTCAAGGAGCCAATGTTAGCAGATGGACTCTGTCTAATGGGTTTGTAAAGAGGAGATGACAGTTCCCTGGAGTACAGACTGTTGCTATTTCTTATGTGGACCCTACTGCAATAATGTCTCACAGTCCTTAATATGCCTTCTCAAAGACTATTCATTTGAAAATGTGCACACATAAACAACATATATACAGCTGGAACAATGTCCAAAACACAGAACCTTTCACCTCAAGCTGGGATTCTCTCATCACCCAGTGTTATAACAAACACCCCTTTCCAAAAACTGTTAGGAAGAATGACATACTCTGCAGTTTTAGTTGAAAGTCAGTATATTTACACTTCGTGGGATGGCAACTGATACAATTCTGTTCCATTGCTGTGCTAGTTTTGACTGGGATGGAGTTAATTTTCTTCATAGTAGCTGGTACAGGGCTGTGTTTTGGATTTGTGCCTAAAACAGAATTGACAATACAGGGACGTTTTAGTTATTGCTGAGCAGGGCTTACACAGAGTCAAGGCCTTTTCTGCTCCTCACCCCACCCCACCAGCGAGGAGGCTGGGGGTGCACAAGGTGTTGGGAGGGGACACAGCCGGGACAGCTGACCCCAACTGACCCAAGGGATATCCCATACCGTATGGTGTCATGCTCAGCGTACACAGCTGGGGGGAAGAAGGAGGAAGGGGGGGACATTCAGAGTGATGGCGTTTGTCTTCTCAAGTAACTGTTATGTGTGACGGAGCTCTGCTTTCCTGGAGATGGCTGAACACCTGCCTGCCCATGGGAAGGACTGAATGAATTCCTTGTTTTGCTTTGTTTGTGTGCGTGGCTTTTGCTTTACCTATTAAACTGTCTTATCTCAACCCACAAGTTTTCTGACTTTCACTCTTCCGATTCTTTCCCCCATCCCACCCGGGGGAGTGAGTGAGCGGCTGTGTGGTTCTTACTTGCCGGCTGGGGTTAAATCATTACAATTGCCCTGAGGGGGAATAACCAAAATGTGCATCAGAGAGGAAACTCTCAACTACAAATACTGTATCACCATGCAGTACTGATATCTTAATATGCCACAATATCTTACTGCTTCAGTCCTGTCTGTAGAGATTTGGTTGCGTCATTGAGAGCAGTCCGTACTCTGAAAATGCATTTTGGATCTACATATGCAATAGGAAGTAAAAATCCATCATAACTTTTCAGTCCCAAATCCTTGTTCCTGGGATCATACAGCAGAATATTTCTCTTCAAATCATCTTTTCTTGCTACTAGGCTCACAACATAGCTGAAGTAGCCCCTCTTGGAGAAGATGTAGCATACGGCAAACTGTCACAAGGACCTGCAAGTAGGATTGTTAAATCAAAGGAACATTTTTGTTTTGCTGTTCCAGAGAGCATAAATTATCTGTTCATTCTGATCTCCAAAATGAAGATAAAAAATTTCTTCCCACAACTACTTGAAGGAGTTACAGAGGCAATGAAGCTGAACTCTTTAATATAGTGGCAGATAGCAAAACAAAGCTGTCAGCCACAAGTTAAGTTTTGAGAGGTTCAGACTGAGCATTAAAAAAACTTCTTCTTTTTGACAGCATTATAGTACTGCAACAGGTTACTCAAAGAGGAGGTGGAATCTCCATCCTGGGAGGTTTTCAACATCTCACCATTCAAAGGAATTGCTGATTTGATCTACTATTGGTGACAGTCCTGCTCCAAGTGAGATAGTGGACTGGATGATGTCCACAATTTCTTCCAGCCAACATTTCTATGATTTTATCGTAAATATCAGATGCAACAAATGCCAAAAACAACAATAGGAAAGGACAGTAGAATAAAAATCAAGTCAATCCAGCTTTGCAGGAAAGATTGTAGGATGCAAAAATATCTATGACTATCTATGTTCTTATTCTGCTAAACCACCAGTGAACCTAAGCAAGAGTTGATAAGGGGTATTCAGAAGCAACCCTAGAAAAGGGGCATTTGGAAGCATCCTTCCTCCAGTCTCCCCTCTAATGCCCTCCCACAGTCCTCTGAATTTATTGCAGGGACACTAATATAGGTGGTCAAAGGGAGGATTGTTCCACCAGACTACAGTAAATCAGGCACACCACCTTGTTAGCTTTGATGTGGAGTCCACATTGGAAGATAAACTGTTGATGGCAGCAAAAGCGGAAAAGCAATGTTCGCTTTTGTATAGATGTGACTGTGCTGCAGTTCCTTCTGAGATGTTTGGCAAATGCCTACAAGGAATGGTGTCTGACGGTTTGAATTGTGCTCTATCTTTTTTGGGAAAGCAGACTCATAATGCATGCTTAATCCCCATAACAATTCAATTTCCTGTGTTTTGCCCACTTACACAGGCACTTTCCTTTTTCCCAAGGATGAAAGAGCCTGTATTTCTTTAAAAGTATTTATTTAAAAATATTTCAGCTGCTGCCTTCCTATTGGCTGCTAAGTTTAAGGAGAAAGATTTCACTCAATATCATCCAGCAGTCAGACTCCGAAATGAAACAAAAATATTTATTTTTGAACATCATTGTTTTTCTTGAAGGCACCCCAACTTATAATTGGTTCCAAGTTGTTTCTTAATTTCTCTATATTTGTTCTTACTTTGTTTTATTATCATGAGGACAGGAAATATGAGTCAGTAACCCTAAGATCATCCATTACACTCACTTATGGGGGGTTGAAGCCCAAGGCAAACAAAAAGTGTCAAATATTTCAAATAAACTGAAAATACCTCTACAATTTACCACCCACAGCTGAGTTCACATTTGCAGCAGAATCATAGTTGGTCTAAAACATGTTTAAAGAATTAAACATAGTAGCCCCATAGAAAGGAATGTTTAGGCTCTCAACAGTTACTCCTGAAAAGGAATATATTATGAGGTGTTCTTTTAAATGGAGCATTTAATGTGTCTAGGTACATTTTATATATTCTTTGATGCATAAATAAGGTATTCACATTTACCTTGGACTGCTGAAAATGTGACCAGTCCCCATATTTTCTTGATTAAAACACTTCACTGTCTTCTTTCAACTTTTCGTTTTCCTGACATTATCTTCTTGTTTTCAGCTGAATTATAATAACCACTGTTATAGAAATTTCATTCTTTCACTGTTTCTTGTTAGACAGAAAGCACTATTTGCTGGACTTCTCTAGTGCTCATCTGTTCTCCAGAGACTTTCAGATCTGTATTTAAGGTCAGAGGTTCAGAGCATTTAGATAAGTTTATATGTGTTTCTCTAGACCCACCTCAGCACAGGTAATGGGCCCCAGTCATCCAGAGTAGCACACGTATCTGGAAATAATGACTGAAGAAATCTTCCACCACCAAAAGCCAAAAATCTTAAGCCAAAAGTTAGTGGTGACTGCTGGACCACTAATTTATTTACTTATCAGTTACCCTACGGTTGAAGTGCCTTAATTAAGTGGAATCAGACACTGAAGTCTTTAATTGCAGAGTATGGCAAAACTACCGTGCTGTAAGTTACACACTTGATAACTGCATTCACAGAAGCCAGTACATAGAAGAAGAAGAAGACATCTACACTAGCAAACAGGAGCAATGATGGAGGTGGTAGAGTCACCATCCCTGGAGGTGTTCAAAAAACGTTTAGATGTGGCGCTTCAAGACATGGTTTAGCAGGCATGGTGGCATCAGATATACGGTTGGACTTGATGATCTTTGAGGTCTCTTCCAACCATAATGATTCTATGATTCTATGATTCTATGAAAGATGTCTTAGCAGCCACTTTGCTTCTAGATTTAGGCACTGTCTGCAAGACCACACCAAATGCTTGTCTGAGAAAGCAAGGCAACAGTCTCAAACCCATCCTTGACTTAAGTTTTCCATTTGGTATGGGAACCTGGTTATTCTATTCTTTTAAAAGACGGGGAGAGATCCTGGTAGTGCCACATTTTTTGTAATAGCCTAGTGGTGAGAGCCTTTGTGCAAGAAGTGGGAGTCCTAGGCTCAGTATACTCTGTATCCTGAAAATGTCCATAAGTCACTTACTGCTATCCCTGAAATTGTTAATACATTTAGAAGAAAATTAATTTGCATATTGGCAAATAGTGACACCACCAATTCCGGTTTTCATGGGAAATCTGCAGTACATCCAGAGCACTTCTAACCACAGGCTGCCATTCCTGAATGAGTGTTTTGACCTAAAGATTTGCTGTACAAAAGGCTCATGGAACTAACTTCATCAGTTGCATGTTTTCAGTAAAGGTGGCTGGAGTTGCCACAGGTGAGCAGTAAGTACGCAGGAGCTATGGTCTTACCCTAGCCATGTGATTAGGTCACTCATAAAACTTGCACATGGGAAAACATAACTTTGGAAAATTCAGGTGTGTGCAAACTGCTGAGTGTTATTTATGTGATACTAATCAAAAACATCTCAGGGTATGTGAAGCAGCAATATTCTAGATGACTAAGTAACTTCACTGGTGGTAAATAAGTGTCTGTGGTCCTTCTGTTAAATTAGGGAACTAGGAGTTGTAGATTGCTCATTCAGTTTAGATACCTAAGACATACTAGACTCTTAAATGCTTTTTCAGACCTCTCTTTTAGGTGTCTGAAAGCAACCCCCTCCCCTTCAAATTGATGGAAATTTTGTTTCTTTTGCAACTTTTAAAAATGTAATCTCACCTCTCATGTCTAATACAAAGAAATCTGAATCTTAGGTTACCACATACCTTTCTAAAACAGAGTTCTACAAGCTTACCTGGGATAGATGCTCAGTAATAGGGCAGGGGGAAACAGTTTGACTTTGTTTCTGCGCCTGTTCTAGAAGGTCTTGTGCTCTGAGAAGAGCAATCTGTACTATCGGGTGATTTTCAACTTTCTCATGTGTTCCTTAGTTTTTCCTGTTGATACAAACAAAATATCCAAATGTAACAAAGCTCTTTAAGTAAAATTGTCTCAGGGTCATTCTGCTGATTGGGTGGAGACACTGCACAGAGGTATTTGTCCCCTCAAGCCCTGTATATTTCAAGTGTTAGGGAATTTAGTCAACTCAAGGCAAAAGTTCCTTGTGGGAGGTTTTTAAGGTATCCACTGCATCATTATACATTTCTTTGCTATGGCATAGACTGATTTGTATGATGTTCTTGTGGTGCTCAGCAAGCCTGGGAACTGAGCCAAGTCTCTTATTACACATTTGACTACAGAAATGAGTACATTTGGGAAGAGAGAAGTGTTATTAAACTGAATTATGTTATGCCTTCGTTTTTCAGCTTCAGAGCAGCATGATATAGAATTAAGTCAGGTTTGGGGCCTTTGCATTAAGGCAGTGAGTTAAACATGAATATGGTACAGTCTGGGAGGTGATGTCTCCCAAATTTCAAATAAATTCATTAATCTTTAAGTAGTCATAGTTACTTCTTAGTCTATCTGTCCAAAAAACTCTGTTAGTCTCATTGCCTCTTGATCTTTAGCACAGTTTTATACATTTATGCTTAGTTTGGCTCAGAATCACATATAGGGCTTACGCAAAAAGATGGCTTCTCTAAATATTGCCCCTTCAAATGCAATCTGATCTAAAGGTCAAGCTAAGTTCTTTTTTGTGACTCATCAAGAATAATAATTATGTTTCTGCAAGCCAAATTCTGGCCTTAAATTCATGGCCTCACATTCACCTGTGCAAACAACTAAATGCAGTATTTGCTCTCCAAACAGATCCCTTAGGAAACTACATTGTCTTCCACAGGATTCTGCAAAGGTTCTGTAAGGTCCAGGTCCCCTCAATCTACGTCTTGCTAAATAATTTATCTTATTTTTTCTCTAAAAGAGAAAAAAATACATACTTTTATTTCTAAAGCATCCAGAGAATTCCCTCTTATACAATTTTTTCAAAGTCTCTCCACACTCTAACCCCAGACCAGAGCAGGGCATTTGTTGCAATACATATTGGAACTTCTTCATTGCCCAACTTTCTAAGTGTTTTGATATGATGTTTCAACCCAGAGCCATTTCTAAATATCTGGAAAAGGAAAAATCTCAACTGCAGTAGTCCTAAATAACAATTTCTTTTTGTTAAACTTTTCCCTTCAAAACTTAGAAATAAATATGGTTAAGTTTCTTGTTTTACTGGATAAAAACTTGTAATTTAAGTACTTTTGAAAACAATAACTATTAAAGGAAAACTCGTAAAATGAAGAACATTTTAAACAATCAGTAAAATTATTAAGCTAGCTGGTAAAAATGTCAGCACAAAAAATGAGTAACATTAGCAATGATTCTACTGGGAATGTGGAGTAAGTTGAGGCAGGTTAGGATGGCAGGTGTGAAAATAAAGGAAATTATTTGGAACAAGAAATATGTTTGAATAATGAGAATATAATTTATGATGAGTAACTAATGCAGAGAGAAAAATAAAGAAAAGCATTCAATCATGAGCCTGGAGGAAAGGTGATCCACCCATAAGCTTTTCTAACTTGTCTATCAGCAGCATTAGCTTAATCAAACTTTTTACATTTCCCTCTGAGTCCTTCCTTCTATTTAAAATATATATTTATATATGTATTTCCAGTAAGTACTTCCACACACATGAAGATTTTAAGATATTTTGGAAACACAATCAACGCTTGTACTTGCCTGATGTTTTGAGGGGTTTCTTCCAATCAGAACATCACAGAACATTTGTTCCCAGTCTCACGAGCCCCCTCCTCAGTTTTGTGGTCTGCATTGCTTTAAAAGAAGCAGTTGTTGCAATGGTTGAAACCCCACAATTCAAGATCTAAGACTTTATCTATTAAGTTATTACTGAAATTAGAACAAAAAGCTTGAACTGTCATCACAAGTGAACCTGAAACCAGCTGTCAGCTTGAGCACAGTACAGATGACGGGTTCACACAGCAGCCAAAGTCACAGGTCATGAGCCATATTATATATTAACCTGGGAGATGACATCACAGTTTGATGCAGTAAAACAGTCCTCCAGAAGGAGTGTGGCAAACATATGGGCTGCTATGTCCAGGCCTGCTCTCTGAACAAATTTCCTAGCAAGTGAGAAAGTTAAAGAAAGGCAGTCATTCAGACTTGTTGGGAGAAGTATTGCAAGGTTTTTGCACTGTTGTGGGTTGAATGCCTACAGCGACCAGTGGAAACAACATCATGGACAATTCTTCGGTGTGTTTTTTCCTTCCCAAACATCGCTTTCATCTTGCTTGTTTCAGTTTGAGTCAGTTGGTTGTCATCTGAAAGGTTATTTCCTGGCCTGTGCTGATACATTAGACATACTGACAGCTGCATCAGCAAAGAACAAGATAAATAGTTGGATGTTATCATTCTATTGTTGATAGCTAAGACCATGGTGTTTCTCTCTTCTCTTCTCCCATAAGTCTTATGTAGATTTTGAAAAAGAAAGAAATAAACCTCCAAGGTTAGCACTGATCTCTGCAAGATGTTTGGAGAGAAAGGGCAGTTGCACATTAGCACTGGGAAGAAATCTAGTAGACTGTCTCTATGTAGTGCTGCTACATGACAAAGATGCTGGTGGTACTGCTAGGGTCCTTCCATATGTCAAGGCTACAGGAACGTCCAGTAGTTTCACCAGGAGTATTTAATATGTGCCTATGGCCTGGAGGAAGTTTTTAAGTAACCCTGGCACTCTGTCCTAGTTTAAACTCTGCTTATGAGCCTTCTATGAGATCAGCTAATGTCACCTGTTGTTCGATCTTGATGGTTACTTTTTTATTGGTTATTTTGCCCAGAAGGAAAGGCTGGAGAATATTCTGCCTACCTGTAAGATGGAAGATGAAACCCTAGCCTGTAAATTCACCAATTCAGTAGCCAGTGCCTTTCTCTAGCCTAAATATCGAGGAAGTGATTGCAGCTGCTATTATCCCATTTTGAGGAAAACAAACATTGTTTTCCACTCACTGGAATGACTTCAGTTTCCAGGTGGTTTTTTTTGCAACAGGTTTTCAAGAAAAATTAAAGTTATTATTCAAAATCCTGAAACTACAACTCAGAGATTGAAGCATTATTAAATGCTTCCAAAACTTTAAGCGACTTACTTTAATATCCGTCAAGGGACAGAAGACCTTTCTGTTTCATAGAAGACCTCTTTGTTCTCTGCTTTGCTTATACTTCATGGCCAACTCCTTCTTTGCAAGTTAGCTGCTCAAAACAAAGACACAGCCTTTTAGTCCCATCTTTTTGAACGTGCAGGTGACTCATCAGCTGTGCTGTTTATCACCAAGACAACATAACTGTGTAATTACATCTCTCAAAGTAAATCCTCCTGCAGGCTGTGAACCCAAATCAACAATGTACACTACAAATATCCAGACTTTTGATTTCCTTAGCTGATCTTTTTGTCTTTCTAAGGAAATCTTTCAAAGACACTCCTCATGGCTCTTGGCAGAGTGAGCTGCCAATTAACAGGGGAATAACATGCCTAAGCCTTAATTTAATGTGTATTATCTCATGCAGATAGAGATTCACACTACCTCTGGCTGTATACATTATATATCTATACCCTAGCTGTGTATACATACCCCAGAATTTGATCTCTGGGGTCTACTACCCATAGTTAGCTTCTGAATTGCAAAATGACAGCTTTTACAAGAAAAGACAAGAAACGAGCATCCACTGAGAAGCTGCTAAGTGCTTTGTGGGGCGTCACACAAATATTTCTGGTCTCCAATGTGCAAAGCTGATGCGCTCAAGCAAAACACAAAATAGGATGTTTTAGGATGGCATGTTACTACAGACATTTTAAGAAAGGGTCTGGCAGAAACTCATCTCAATCTGATCTCTTTCAAGGCAATATTCTCTGTAATGATAAGGTGGCCATTTCCACACCAGTTTGATTTTTCTATGATGATAGTGGTTTTAATTATTTGATCATATGCCCTCCTGTAATCCGAAGCTCCGTGCAACATTCAGCTAAAGCAGTTTCTGCACAATCTGGATGAGCTTTGTGTTTCCAAACAAGCGAGTGTTACTGGGATTCCATTCATTCCAGCTGGCGAATGGCAGACTATGGGAATGGTTACAGAGAGAGAGGTTCCCCTACTCCTCCTCGTCCTTCTCTCTCTCTCTCTCTCTTTTTAAAAACTTTTTTCAGGATAAGTATTTGAAGGCTAGAATGAGACCAAACTCCCATAAGGCTGGAAACACAGACAAGCTCACACCAGACGAGTCTGCAAAACAGTTTTTTTGTTTTGTTTTTCTTTTCAACGTCCAAGCTTTAAAGATTTCCAGCTTTTAAATTGTCTTTGAAAAGAAGAGAAACCATATTACGGACTTTTTGGTGAAGATAATGTATTGGGTATTAATTTTAATTCCAGGAATTTATGCCATGTAGTTGCTAGAATATGTCTTGGTGACTAATAATAATAATAACAATAATAATAATAAAGTCAAAGAATAATAATAATAAAGTCACAGTGAGAATAAAGCCATTGAAACACAGTATTGACTTAATGATCAGAGGTTCAAATGCTCACACAAATGAGTTGTCACTGTAGTTTTGCCACCTTTTATCATTTTTTTCCTTTGGCTGTGTAGGCTTACAATCAGGTGAAAACAATTTCCCTGATTTAATTATTTGTAAAATACTACGGAGACAGCAATAGTTCTGAGGGTTTTTAGGCTCTCCCATGCAACATGATATAGTTGGTGAACAACTTCTAATTCAGACTAGCATTGGTCAAGTCTTTGTCAGTATGACTACGTATTCTACAAGTTGTTTTAATAAAGTTCCTGTATCCCATATCTTTTAATCACTCACTCAATACACTTACATCCCAGTTCTGTCAACATGAAAGTATCATTAGTAAGACTTCATTCCCCTCATCTGAACAATTTTTTTTTGTAGAATGCTATGTTTCCCATGGCTGATACACTTAGCTTTGGCATGGGAAAGTTGAACACAATGATAAGACCCTATCAAGAAAAAAAATTCTAATGTGATTTTAATTTGTCAAAGAAAAGAAGAATGAATGAATGGGTCTGTTGAGAAGTTGTCATGGGTCATGTTTAGATTTCTGCTATACTAGTGGAGATTCATGGTGAGGACACAGCTTGTTGCCTATAGTTTCCGTTTTGATCTATCAGAAATTCCTATATTCTCATTTTTTAAACTAAACTAATTTCTATTCTCATACTAGATAGAGATAACTTTGTCCAAAGTTCCTGCACCATTTTTTTCATAGGTAGCTTGGATTTCAGTCTTTGTCCAGAGGTACCATGTTTCAGTGTCCTCTTTGCCGCCCATGTGTCTACCATTTTTTTCTACTTCTTTTCTCTCTTCACCCCATCAGCAACATAGCTATAAAGCTGCAGTAGAAGCTTGTTCAGTCTCATAGTGTTTTTCACTGACAGTGAACTCAGAAGCTGGAATGTATTCAACTCTTCTATCCATGGTGGAGGAATGCAGTATATTGATTCTTTGGGTGTAAACTTGTTTAATTTCCCAGCAATTTCTATTGAGGACAGAATTAGAAAATACCCTTCCAAATGATTCAGGGGTAAGTGTTAGACTGCAAGTCATTAGACAAAAATATGTTTGTGCCTGTTCTGGGGCACTGAATGTGCTCCAGACTTTTTTGCAACACTGAGTCTAACTGGCACACATCACCCTGTGTCGACGTCAGTAAAGTCTCCTACCCCGACAGGGGCGCCTGCCAGTGCACATCCTATTTGGGAATGGTTACTCCCAGACTGTGAGCAGAAATAGTTTGGATAAGGGCTCTTCATCCGCACCATGCAGCAGAGAATCCTGTTTTATATTTCTGTAAGAATAGGAGTTCTTTAAAGTGCAGTAGCAAGAATTCTGAAGATGAGAGAAGACTTGTAAGGGCCAAACTGTGCTGGATACCATCCTGACAGTGTACCAGCAGAAATAACTAGTGCATCCTGGCTCTATTTGATTTACTATTATGGATGTAGCCACTGGATTTTCTGGGCTGACCATTGAAAATTTCACCTCCAAAGTCATGTCCAGGTCTTCCTTGCTCCTACCACTCCAGTTAGGTAATGGCATGGCAACAGCAGCTGTACCTGATCCTCTTGAGCTGCATTTGACTCTTCCTGCCTTTTGAGGAACAA
Source organism: Cariama cristata (assembly GCF_000690535.1). NCBI lineage: Eukaryota > Metazoa > Chordata > Aves > Cariamiformes > Cariamidae > Cariama > Cariama cristata. The sequence goes on along the minus strand of NW_009605655.1, from coordinate 31,389 downwards.
CATCTTCACCAGGAATGATCAGGGAGACCTTTGGCAAAACCCTCTTAGAAATCCTCCCCACGGAGAAGACAAACAGTGTCAACACATCTGACAGCTAAGAAGGACTTGCTTCTTTTGGAAGCCAACAAAATATACAAAAATTCTGCACTTTCAGGTAAAAGCAGAATAAAGTAATTGTTCACTGGCTATTTGCCGTTACTAGTCAACAGGATTTGCCTTATATGCCTCTTCAAGGACAACCAAATGAGGAAGATATGTTCTTTCAGTCCTGGGGACAGCAATTGCTTTTTTCCTAAGAGAAAGATCAGTAAAACAGTCCTGTGGAACTCTTCCTAATTTCAGTGCATTTGCCTCTTCCCTTGTGTGAATAGTTAAGAAAAGTAGTTACCCTGACAGGCATGGAGTACATTTCAAACACAGTGGTGCCCTAGACTTCAAATATGCTGGCATTTCAGTTGTTGGATGAATTCTACATTATTTGAATAACACATTATTTGCTTGCTGTAATATAACATTGAGCATTATCTGAGAGAATTATCTGAGTAAGATTTTCCTTTATGTGCTGGACTTACTATGGTGTTTCGTTGTTGCGTTTACGTTCTTTGGCCTTGCCACAGAAGGAGCTTTGTTCTGTTCTACACTTTAAAGTTTATCTGCAAATGAAAAAATTAAGCTGTGACCTTTCTGTTTGATATATGAGAAAATCTTAGTTGTTTGCGTGTTTCTGTTTACATCTTTTTCACTCTAGGCTTTTTTGAAAGAAAGTCATCGGTTGTGGTGAGCAAGAGAATTTATAGGTAGCTGACAGAAATCCTGATCCTCGTTTTGAAATTTCTTTGTTTGTTTGTTGTTAAACAAGGATTAAAAAATAATACATGTTTAATGACCGTTAGAAGACAAAGACTCTGAACTTCTCTTCTACAAGGGGAGCCAGGAAGGTTCCCATTCCATTTCTCTGGTCTCCTAAGCTGACTGCCAGCAATGCTAGAGAAAACAAGAGCTGAAATTCTTTGCATTTCTGAAATGCACTAACCTCATTTTTATTTCCTTGTATCTCACCTTCAAATCTTAGGTCTCGTTTGCATAAAACAAACAAAAAAAGTTTAAAGGAAAAAAAAAGAAGCCTGGACTTCTATTTTGTGTATGCAGTGTTCCCTTCTCTCTGAGCATCAGACTCCTTCGTACTGCACTTTGGGATTCCTTAAAGAACTTTTATCTTTACAGAAGGATAAACCAGGATTCTTTGCTACATATCAGGGATGAAGAAGAACATGTTTCCTTATCCAAACGTTTTGCAACAGAGGAGGAAAGTTCATGTTTTCTTTGCTTAGAAATCTTAACTTTCAAGTGCCTGCTTGTTACTCCCACTGAAAGTAATCTGCACAGGCACTATGTGATGTACATTACATAATCTGTAAAACAAGTAAGTATTCTCTAATTACAGGTTTCTTTCCAGAAGCAGAATGGAAAGGTTTCTGGGGGAGTTTTTAGACATTCTACATTTTAGAAGGAAAATAATTACTAGATTTATATCCCAGAATTACTAAGGATAATTATCTGATTTGCATCCACAACTCAACTGAATTATATTTTTCACCAAATCAGAATTAACAAAGTAAACCATCAATACTTTTCCTTTGTTCAGATGAATTTCAATTCTCTACAGAAAATGCATGCAGATTCTATGCATCATTTCAATCCCATTTGCTCAACTTGGGGAGAATCTCATCCAGCAGAGTTAAAATTTCTTTTTCATTACTTAACAAAGAAAAACTCAGCTATTCATTAGAAAAGTTTTCTATCAGCAGGATTTTTTTCTTCTTTATGAACTTTGAAATCCTTAAAGAAAAAAAGAAGGGGAAAAAAGGTAGAATTAGTTTGTACAGACAGCTGTGACACAAACTGTTCTCCAGGGTTTGGCACTTAATCCGGTCTTACAAAGTCCTGGCCTGAAACTTGGCTTATGAAAAGCATTCTTCCACCTTTGTTTCACAAACATCCAGTCTTATGGATCACTACCCATAAGGTGTGGGAAAAAACTGAACTATCACTGAGTTTATTCAACAAGAACAAAGTCACGCTCCCTATATCCTATCAGGCATAGTATTAAACAATTCAGGCAATGTTTTTTTCAGTACTAGTGTACAGCATAAAATCTCTCCATGCAGTAAGATACCCTCAAATTTATCACTTATTTAGGTAGTTCCCTCATTAAGTTCTCTATTCCAGCTTTCTGGAATAGATAGAATTCAAACTATTAAAACTTTTTTAACTGTGTGGCCTATATTTATTTCATTGTATTCTTAAGCAATCTAGTCATTTCCACAGAGCTTTTCAACAAGCCACATACAAAAACCAAGAGCAACAAACTGAAATAAAGTATATTAGTCAAAAAAAAAAAAAAATCACTTTTAGATAATTTTAGCTATTAGTATTTTTTCCAAAAGGAGGATTTTTTTGTTTGTTTGTTTCAGTGTATACATGAAGTATCCACAGGTATATCTAAGTAATTTTTGTGTAATGTGAAGGTAAATTAAACTGTATCTTATCTACATTCACAGAATAATCATTCATTTAAATACTGCTCAGAAAATAAATCTGGAACATGGCCCTGATGCAACAGAGCACTAGCTAAGTACTTAAAAATTTTATTAGGTCCTCTATGCTTGTTACTAAGATTAGTACCTTTTTGCAGCTAAAATAATTACTTAGTTACATGTGATTGCAAATGCTGGTCTATAAATTTTTCAACATGGCTAGTTATAATGACCCCGTCATACTGGTTTGAGCAAAGCAGTGTTTAACTTCCACCTATTTTTAGGACAGCAGTACAGATCCTAGGCTGAGTACAAAAGGAGTCTAGCCCAGCTTTACCCATGGAATCCTACTGAATTCAGAAAATTACACAGGGATATCTGTTATTTCCTTCTTTAAAATTCTGTTCAATTCCTTTCAAAATGAGGCTGCCATGTACTTCAACTACAACTGAACCAGGATAAATTTTTATTTAATTGATTTAAACCATAAGTAAATCATACTAACATGGGCCTTAGCTGACTTGTAGTTTTACTTCTTTACAGTTAGACTAATGAATACCTGACAAAAAAAAAAAAAAAAAAAAAAAAAAAAAAAACCACAAAAAACACAAAACCAAAAACAATTTATGGCTCTGAATCATCTCTTCTCCCTCTTTAAAAGAGGAACCAACATCAAGTGATCAGATCTTCAGCAAGCTGCTTTCTAAAATGATAGCTCATTTCTTGTTACTCTACTGATTTCTTCCTTTTCATGAATGTTGCACAAAATATGACTAATCTAAACTGTATTGCAGTATCTCATTTACTAAGGTTATTCATGAAATGAAATAAGTACGTGCAATGAAATGACTACTTGTACACAGACACTTACTTTGTGGGGATGGAGTCTGGCTCATTTGCCAAAGGCTTTCATATACTGGTTACCGCTACAAAAAGCATGCTACACTGAACTAGGCTGTTTGGTGGAGGTTGCGTATGAAGTTCCTATTGGCTGTAGTGGAGCAGTACCCCCACTGACACCTAGTCATGACATGGTCACCACTGACAAGTCCAGCTCATGGACTTCTGCTGAGGTTATCTTTCAGGATTTATGATGACAAGAAGTCCAAAAGGAGTTCATGTTAGTATGACATTGTCCAAAATGCCAGGATGAAAATGGTTACTGTGTTTTGGTTCTAAAAAGACTAACCATTTGCAAAATAAAAAAAAAAAAAAAGGTTTTATTTTAAAAAGATCAACCCCTTAAAGATCTTTTTTTAAAAAAAAATTATAAGGGATATCGTGGAGTCTAACACCAGCAGCAAGAAAAGACTCTGAGACCAATCCCAAATGCGACTGTAAAAATATATATATAGAACAATTTCATAGAGACATGAAACATGAATTGAACTTGGATTTGAATATTATTTCAAGGAGCCAAATAGTAAACTCTAAAGGCTATTTTTTTTATGATGGAGACATCAACAATATTAACAATGGCAGCTCTGCTTCAAAGGTCTAATGAAAGCCTTAAATGCTTGTAAAATGTTAATAACTACCAAGGCCATTTGTTCACTACTGGAAAAAATAATTTCATTTCCATGTTTTCTCCTCAGATCATTTAGGTTGGGCTATACTTGAAGTGCTGACGACAGTAAGAACCCCAGACATATAAAAGAGCCCGAGCAGTTATGCTAACTGCCAAAGATAACTGTTAGTTTAAGAAGTAGTATGGTGAAAGTACATCACACCACTTGCTGGGGTCAGACAAACGCACACAATTTAAAGAGAGAGAAACCAACCATAACTGCACTAAAATTTTGAGAAGCTGGCATGAGTCTCCTATCTTTTTTCTCTCCAATTGAAAGTGCAAAGATATGTAATATTTCCCCCTCCACCCTCAGTCCTACTAATTAGGACTGAAGCAAAATCAAACTGATGTTTTCCTGCTAGGTGAGCAAATAACAGGCCACTATATAGAGCAAGCAGTACCTGAAGAGTTGCTTTACACTGGCAATTTTGCTTCACTTTCAGCTACAGTTGCTCTGAGACTACAAAGCATACAGAAGTAAAAGGGGGTTATGCTTAAACATCATAGTAAGCATGAGACCTATCTGTATCCTAAGAGTCTTTCAGCAATGTGTCACTGTTTTCAGTGAAGTTTTTATGTGAGGAAGGATTACAAAACAGGGAAGGACCTTTGTTGCAAAAGGTATTCTCTTTCTGTGTCTGAAAATAATTTTAATGAGTATGATGCATGCATCACAGGTAAATCAGTTGCTTTGAGTCCATATATTCTTTTCTCTCTTGGTGTAAAACTCCTTTAATGTCCGGTTCAGCTGTTGAAAAACAACTGAATTGGTTCTTTTTGAAGACATATTGTGAAAGGTATTTTCTGGAGACCACCCTTCTGCTGACAAGAAGCAGCTCTTAACACAGTTTCTTCTCTATCGTTCTACCATGCCATCCATTTCTGTATTCACTGTCTCTTGCTCTCAGGCATTGGAAATCATATAGCCAGTAAAATGAGTCCATCTGGCCAATCCAATAACCATATATACAGGGGGAAATACAGGATCTCCCACAGCTTGCAAGCCCGGTGCCTGGACTGACAAAGGATGACAGAGCTAATCACAGGGTTTGTTTGAAAGGAAAAGTGAAGGGCAAAAACTGAGGGAGATTCTTTTTGAGGAAGACAGGAGGAGTGGGACATTACCAAAAAGGCTTAATAATTTATTCAGAGAGAGAGAGACGGTATGGAGAACTGCTGTGAGCCCTGAAGTTTACTTTTGTGTAAATGTGAGAAGAAATAAGGTTAGGAAAACAGGCAAATGAGGGTCCTGGTTATCCCAGCCCTTTCAGGAAGAAAAGTATTTGATGATATTAAAAAAACAAACAAACATATTTTGGGAATCTGTAGAAGGTATGTGATAGGAAGACAGAGTTAGCTCACATGAGAGAATATACTTCATCTTTGAAAAAGCTGGGACCCTCTTGCAGCAATAGATGTAGGATTGTCAGTGGAACAAGCCTCAGGAAACCTGAAACATCCTCACATCTTAACTACTGTCCTTCATTTTGAGCAGTGGTGAGCGATACTTTACACATGATCTAGTTTTTCTATACCGGACCCAAATATGTCATAATTTCACTTTAATGTGGATTTGTAGGAGTTTATTACTTCACTTAAACTTTTTATGTGCCGGACCCCTTTTGTAGTCCAAGAAGCCAGGGTCCACTAGTCACGGACATGCTCTTTTCTAAGGAGAATTTAAATAATCTCCCCAGCAAAACAAAGAGTATCAAAATAGATTGCAATATTTCCCAGCTTTGGGCTTCAGCCTAAGCTCTCGGCTAAAACAAGGGATTCTCCGCAGTTAGTCTGTCCCTTTCTATTCCTGTAGGTGCTGCTAATGTCATTGTCCTCTGTGGGACACGTGCATGAGCCAGAGTTGCTATTAATTTCAGCATTTGCCAAACACCATCCTTCTCCTAAAGTCCCAGATGAAGAGCAAGATATTCGTTATAAACTAAACAGAAAGCACAATCAGGTTGATGCTGAGAATGCATTGTAATGTAAAAGGAACTGAGAGCAAAAGACAGAGGCTGAAGGAAACGGATATGAAAGATGGTAGCTGGAAGCTGCATTTTTACCAAGGCCCAGTTCCCTCAGTTCAAAACACACCATAGCTGGATCATCCACTCCAGGATGCGAAATACATATTGAGATTTGGCTTGGAAATTCTGTGGCCTTCCTGGGCAAATGGTCGCTATAATGTTACAAATATCTCAGAGTAAGCAATTAAATTCCCAATATTGTGCTGACACAGATGTGTTCAACTGGTTTGTACTTAACAATGCCCAGCTGCAGTAGTCCTGAGTACAGTAGAAAGGTGTGCAATAAATGAAACTGTGACTGTTCAGTTTTTTTTCAAGCTCTGTATGTGAGCTTTGTCACTAAAGTCGGATGAATTGCTGATTCCAGTTGTAGTTATCTGTAGTACTGGTTTCTTTTTACATAGTTCTGTTGCCCTTGACAGCCTCTTGCTTGAATGAAACCAGAACACAGTGCAAAACATGGATAAACTATCTCTTCCTGAACTGTCCGAGGTCATCAAACAAAACCAAAATACGTCTCACAGAATTTCCATCTGGAAGCATGAATTGGCTAAGCTGGATGCACAAACCCTGTCAAACCTTCCCTTAAGTCTAGCCAGGTTATTAACTTTGAAATAAAGCCTAGTTTTCTTGAGTTCTATTTTGAAGATTTCTGTTCTATTCAGAATGTCTGTCTTGTCATTATTTTTAAGAAAGAAGTAAAAGCCAAAGAGTGGAGTTTGGAAATACATGTGTCATCACTTCAATTGTATTATTGTCTAGAAGTGAGCCATGCTGGCACATAAAACTAATTTATGTTTGTAATTTTATGCATGGGACACTCATAATGCCTTTGCTTGGTCCCTCTAGTAGCCACTAGAAGTACATCTGTCCCACATAAACTCAGCTACCAGTGACCCTCTGCAAATCCCATTTCTGCATCCTGCCTTAATATAACAAAGAAGAAAGAGATTTGAAGGGTCTTGAGGAACATTTCAGAGAGCTCTCCTTGTAATAAAGTTTTCTAAAAACTCATCCCAAGTTTCTACCTACAGGGTCACATTCCTGCCACATAAAAAATTTACCACCAGGTTGTAAACCACTAGAAATCAGGGAACTCACTGAGACCCAACATCAACAGTGCTCAACCCTCACCAGCAGTGCTATCATACAACAGGAATCACCAAATGGCTTGATCCAATGCCCACCTAAGTGAATAGGAAACTTTCTGTGGGTTTGAGGGAGAGCTGCTTGGGAAGAGAGGTCCAACGGCCATTTAGATATTAACATGGCTAGGTAAATTTTCAAACTTCAAGTCATAAGACTTCATGTTTTTGCAGGGAGGACATGTGGTTTAGGACTAAACAGCTTTATTTCTTTTTATTCCTAATAGCATCAAAACACTTGTTGGATGAGGATGAAACAGACACATATACACACAAGCAAAAATGTCACAGCATTTATGCTTAAGATGCATACACTAGCCAGTTCTTTGAAAATACTAATTTTTAGAAATATTTTTTTCTGATTGGTTTTCCACTGTTCTTTGGGAAATGAGGTCTTATATGGCTCACATTTTGTACTATGATTCATCACTTTGAAACATCGATCATGTCTGGATTGTTGAAAAGCATGGTGTTTAAAAAGAAAAGGTTTTGCCTGAAAATTTCAAACTGGGTGTTCTCGCATATTCATGAATAGATTTCTTTATACACAATGTTAAAAAAATATTCAACCAACTCTTCACTCCACCAAGCTCATGTCAGTGGAAGTGAAGCAACATACTCCTGACCTAGCTTTTGTTCATTGCAAGGATATTATGCATCAGCTGAATTTAGATTAAAGCATCAACTGGAAAAAGGTATGACAGGACATTATCAAAGTTAGCAAGAAAGAGAAGACAAATCTGACTGATTTTTGATGTGCAGGCTAAAAAAATGACAGGACAGCACTTGCCTGAATAAGTATTAATGACTGATGAGCAGGGATGAGCAACAGGGATTACAGACTTATGTGATTGTCAAGAGTTTGTCATGAGGTGCCATCACCTTCCTAGCAGCTGCGGTTAGTGAGCCTTGGCTCCAGCGCTGGAGGAATCCCTGGATGAAGAGACTGAATTGTCTGTGCTCCTTTGTTTCCAGCTGCTTCTGCAGGCCTCCAGGCTTTTTCTCTAAGCAGTCAAATACCGATATTAGCAGCTAGAAAAAAGGAGAGCCAAAGTTGTTGTACATACACCACAAGCAAGTGGGCCATCAGTGCTTCATGCATGAACCACAGCGTGGGAACCTCTGAGAATACAGGTGAACAACATACGCAATTCATGGATGGATACAGACCACTCCAAGCAGGGAAGCTGAAGCAATGCAGCTGCATGATAGATTTGTGTGTGAAAAGTGAGCATGTGTGGATCACTGCTAATGGGAGAGTTAAATCCCTGTTAATCCCTCTGGTAAATTCATTCCGACAGTTTTGGGTCAATACAACATAATGAAGTGCATCATAATGAACTGCATCAAAATGAAAGTGTAGTCTGTTCCCTAGCAAAGGAATGATTTATATGGGACCAGAACAAAACAGGTCTGCATTGCTAAACCCTCAGAGCATCTACCCTAATTTTGTATCAGTAGAAGTCATTGAACCAAATGAATGTTCAGGATTTGCTCTAGTCATGCAGCCTACACAGTGAAAGCTATAGCAAACAATGCTTTTCAGACCTCCATGTTGTGCATAACAGGCTGCATGGCAGGAACACAAAGTTTTGTGTTTTACCTGTCCAGTTCTGTGGCTATTTTAATGTTTCTCCTCTCTTAGCAGAATATCTGACCCGCATGACCCTCTGGAGGACTACTTGAGTCTGACATGAAACGAAACCCCAGCAAGACTTTTTCTGTATTCTAGGCCTATGTGTCTGCTACCAGGCCACATTATTCATACAGCTCTTGGAAGCCCCTTGGAAAAGTGTGCTTGTGCATTGTTACTTCATTAGCTTATTCCTCCTTTCCTTTCAGATTACAATGTCTTTCCAAATTATGAGAGTTCAAAGTAAATATTGTTTATGAGCTCTTAGACTGGGATTCATGGCACCTATTTTTAGTTTTGAAAGCGGTGCAGCTTGTCTAAGCTGGCCATCCATATTCTTCCTTCAGGGAGGGACAAGGCCCTCCAAAAGGCAACTCAATCCAGCCAAAACTGGATGCCTAAAATAAATGGGATGAATCACCATCCAGAAATTTCTGTTGTTCTCATAGTAGACGAAGCTTGGGCGACTGGTTTAGACTACAAGCCTAACTCTGTCTAAAGTTCCTGAGATGCATAGCAACACTTTACCATATTTTAAATTGTTCATTATGTAGATCTTGAAACTTTCGAAAAAGTCTCACAGGTAACTTTGAAAAGTCTCTGAATGAGGTGAAGAATTGCACACGCTATATTTACAACAGAAAGAAACTTACTGTTAGAAATTACTCAAGAGACAAAAACCAGCAAACAGACCAGTCAAAAGGAAGTACAACATGGCAGGTTACAGAATTTCTACCACAGCATGTTTTGGAAGCCAGAACTTTACAGAGGCCCAATGGGAGCCTGGAAAAGTTGAAGGCAGAGAAATCCATGGAAGACTACATGTATACCACACACCATCAGGAAGCCATATGTTGTGACAGGCTGGGAGATTGCTCTAGGGATACTTTGCTGAGTTTATATACTTTGTCCTACACATCTGCTTTTGGTCTCTGCTGGAGTAAGAGTGTAAGAGTTAGACGACATTGGTCTGACTGAGTGTGCTTGCTCAGGCCACAGATTCTCACACGTCTACTAGCCCCATCGCCAGTTCTTGATTCACAGATTTACTGGCTAGGAATTATCTCATTTGAAGAGCAGTCATCTAACTAAAATTAAAATACTTGTCAGTTAATGTTAGCTATCAATAATATTTCATCTCTGGTAATTATTTGGGCTGAATCTCTTCCTGAAACTATATCCATAAAACTGGCAATGATAACTGGCTACTTTTATTGACTGTACATACTCTTTTGGGGCTCTGAGTACTTCTATTTATGTTTAGAAGATCATTAAATATGCTCAGCTGAACGTTTCTTTATACTTAGTTTTTTCCTCTTTATCATACATTCTGGGGTTTTTTTAATGAACTACAGTTAAGTTTGGATGTGCTACTTAGCCTTATCCTACTATTTTTGTTGTCCAACCTAGTAAAAAGCCACATGAAAAAAGGAAAAACTTAAAGCTTTAATGTGGTCACCACCACCTGAGCCAAACCAACTTTTTGGTATCTTTGGACTCTGAGCGTCTGGGTTTTAGCTTTACATCCTGTAAAGGAGAGAGGTAATATCAAAGGGTGCAGACAAGAAAAATAGGAGCAAAATAAAGCTTTAAAGGTAAAAATTCTGAATTAAAATTTTCAGACTGTAATGATCCTAGTAAATGATTGTTTGGATTAGTTTTCAGTAGAAATTGTGCAATGTTTCAACTACTGTGAGCTGTACCACTGGGGCTTGTGAGATGTTTCACCTTTTCTATTGAGACTGAGAATTCATCACAAATATGCTCACAAAGACTTTAAGTAGCTGTGAGTATCAGAGGTTCTGAACACTTTGGACTAGGAAGATATTCTGCCCCTCACTTCACACTGTACTGTGCCTGTTACGTCACTGACATCAAGTTACTCTCAAGTAGCTTGACATACATCCAAATGAAACCAGAAACAGCAGAAATAGAAAGGGGCAAAAAAATGGTAACTGATCATGACTGGATATGATTTTTTGTGGGAAAAGGAACACATTTGAACAGTTCAGGGAAGGTAAATCTGTTTGTTTGTTTACTCACTCCTGTAATACAGGATCAAGGGGACAAAATCCAAAGGCAAGTCATTTAAAGCTGTTGAAAGTAAGAAATACATAAAAGTAAGTATGTTTAAAATAATAACCCCTTATATATTACTGACCTCTTACCACAGGACTAACTAAAGGAGAAAGTCATTATAGGACTTACAGAAAGGTTAAGCATTATGTGAATTGTACAAATACCCTCTCTTGTATAAAAATTATTACATTTTGGGACCTCATTCCTCAGTGAATAAGCAACCACCAAGAAATAGGTTTAGGAAGTAGTTTCCCTTTGGGCATGTTTTACGATAATTCTCTATTTCATGGTTTTCTTGTAGAGTCTTCTCAAGGTTTTGCTCATCGACGGTGCTGGAGGTAAAATACTGAATTAAGTGAATTTTTGTGTCATCTAATAGGATTGCCAAAACCTCTTAACAAATTGTTAGGTTTCTTCTCAAGTATGAACCCTGTTTAACACCTGTAAAGGCTACTAAAAATGTCATGGCAATCTTGCAAACATACCTCAATTTGATCAAAAGAAAAAAAATCCCACTGAGGTAAATGAGAGAACCAATGTGAGAAGTGTTAAAGAATGAACAGAAAATTTTTTCACTTGCCTTTATATACAATTTCCTACCTGTATTAGAAATTGTCTAACTAGACTATGTCATTAGTGTGTTTAATTTGACCTTTACAAAGTATTTCTACATAAAAGAAGCTCTTAAATTTAACTAATCAGTAACATGAGACAGCATTTTACAGTTGTACTTAGTATTAAACGAGAATAGGTCTAAACCAAGGATAGGGAGACACAGATCCAAAGGAAGATGAGAAGCGGTACATTCAAAGCAACACAGAGCTGAATGATGGCTAATCCACCTTTTTTAAGGGGATTGAGAGACTTGAGATGGGATCCAGTTTTAAACAATACATTTTTGGAAAGATGTAGATTATCTGGGAGAATCCAGAGGAGAACAGAATAAAGAGTATTAAAAAAATAAATAAATTAGAAAGAAGCTTGAGGACTTTGTTTTCTTTAGAAGAAAGAAGACCAAGAAAGTTATATTTGCAGACATCTGATTTATAAAAGACTGTAAATACTGTCATGAAAAATTGTTTTTCATCCAAACAGAAGAAAGAGCAAGAAGAAATCTTACTGTGACTACATAAAACTTTTTGGTCGGATATTAAGGAAAATGTTCTAATCAAAAGGCACTGAGACACTGGAAAAGGCTACTTCAGTATGTGGTGGTACTCTTGGATAAGTTAGAGAACAGTTCAGAAAAATATCTGTCAGGTATGTGCAAGGATATCTGATTCTGCTTCAGAACAGTTCTGGATCAGAGAATCATAGAATGGTTTGAGTTGGAAAAGACCTTAAAGATCTCCTTGTTCCAACCCCCCTGCCATGGGCAGGGACACCTTCCACCAGACCAGGTTGCTCAAAGCCCCATCCAACCTGTCCTTGGACACTTCCATGGATGGGGCATCCACAGCTTCTCTGGGCAACCTGTTGCGGTGTCTCACCACCCACATGGTGAAGAATTTCTTCCTTATATCTCATCTAAATCTACCCTCTTTAGGATAAGATGATGTCTCACTGTTCCCTATGGCCCTCCATTTTTATCGCGTCATGGTACACTGCTGTGCAGATGAATCCCAAGGGAAGATTCCTCGCGCTTAGTGGGAAATCCCAATTGGCTATGCCAAGGAGCACAACAGAGAATTTAGGACATAGAAAGCTCAAGTATTTGTAGATACACTGGAAAAACTGTAACATACCACACAAGCAGCTTTTGTAATTCTCAAACCTGGTATGTATTCATCATTCAAAACTAACATGACACAGATGCCAAAACCTACATTGTTTTCTGTGTTGATTTATATTGTGGTTAAACTAGACAAAGCGCCTACATTTTCATACAAAATATTGAAGTCATATACAAAACTCATTTTTCTGTCTCTTGAGTTAGTAAAAAGTGAGGTCTTTTGAGATGTTTTAAGAATGTAATCCAGCCACCCTCAGGTCTGACAGTCACTGGCATTCAGCAGTCTTAGCTGAGAAATGAAGAACTGAAAAGGCCTAAAAGAGGAAGGATGAAGACTCAGTGGCAGAGGTTGGAGCATTGCCACAGGCAGACTTCAACTTTTAGGACGATGGTTTTGTTCCCTTTCAAACTACTAAGATTTAAGTAATTTTCTAATTCCCATCAGTTTTTAGTCAATTTAACTCTCAATTCTGGCACTTTTTCTGATACATATCAGTTTAAATTGCCTTAAAATCACCTCCATCTGAATTTCTTTAAACAAATATCCTAAATCTTACTGAGTTAAGCAAGAAGTTCTTCTATTTCATGATACCGTCTAAGAAAGGACTGACAAAAGGAAAGTTATTTACCTCATTCACCTTTAATTAGTAGTTTTCAGTTTATTCCAACAGTATCAGGGAAGATGACTCTCCTTGGACTATTAAGGATATAATAGTGAGCCGACTTCTTTCTATGTTAGCCTTATTAGAACTAATCATTATTACAATAATATTTTTCAAGAAGTGTCAAGTACCACATGAAAATAAGAGAAGCCACTGTTCATCTGAGAGAGAAAGCAGTTCATTTTTTCTATGAGAGCTTCTGCTCTAACAGTTTTGGAGTGTTTAGTTTCTTGTCAATCTAATGATGGCAATTCAGGTAATATTTGAACGGGGAGCAGCTTTACAAAACAGTGTTGGAAATGATCTACACAAAGGTGATAGCATCAATGACATTGCAGACAGCAAAAGTCACAGAGTCTGGCAACAATTTCAGGATAGCAGGAACAAAGGTAATTATAAAAAGTTATGTAGGTGGGTAAATAAGGTCAGATAGAAGTGTGGGATCATAGAATCATAGAATCATTTAAGTTGGAAAAGACCTTTCAAGTCATCAAGTCCAAACCTTAACCTAGAACTGCCAAGTCTACCACTAAAGGAAGGTAGAAGATGTATGCAAAAGGTATATTTCTACATCAAGTTGAAAACTGTTGTAAAAAGTTAACAATAGAGTATTTGAGTTGGAAGGAACCTACAAACGATCCTCAGTGCAATTGACTGGCCAATTCAAGACTGATCGAAAGTTAAAGCATCTTATTAAGGGCATTGTCCAAATACCTCTTAAGCACTAACAGGTATGGGGCATAGATCATCTCTCTAGAAAGTCCTTTCCAGTGTTTGACCACCCCATTTCCAGTGAAACTGCTTTACTTGCCAGTATCAGTATTCATTTGCCAATGTAAGTGCTATACCAGTACTTCAGAGGCCATGACTTCTGTTCTCCTTGACACATTTCATCAACTTTCCAATTCACTCATTATATATATGCCATTAATAAATGGTCTATAAATAAATCAGTACATGCAGCATGTTTAAACTTTAACTTAGAGGAAGAATTTAAAAATGCAACAAAACTGCCAGTTTTGATACTCTGCTGAAATCCTGAGACTTCACACATCCTTTAACCTCCCTTCTCTAGTCACGTTAGTGCTGGGTACCTTGAAGGTTGGCAAACCTAAATGGACACTGGGTAATATAATGGTCATAGGGCTTTAAGGGCACAATCAACTCTTTAAGCTTCCTGCTTCAATCTACAGCCAGGTTCAGGGTAACCTATATCATGGTTTGCACTAAAATATCGGTTTTAGAAAGCTAGTAAGTGCATACCCCTTTTCTGCACAGACATAAAGACAATAGAAGTAAGAGGTGCCTATGCCTTGTAATACTGTAGTTTTGAAATGGTGGCTGTAGGAGAAAGGAGTCTGATTGAAAAAAATTATTATTATCTCCAGAGTTGAAGCAAATGAATGAATTAATTTGTAATGGTTCTCCAGGGTTGCTGTGAATTCCTGCAGTTCTCTGTTCTGCTGATATAGTAAGGGCATTGAAGTCTTTTCAAGTCCGCAGGCAAGGAAAGCACTAAAGGCTTAATCTTGCAAAAGTAGTTATAAAAGTATGCATGTTTTTGGAATCCCAGGAATGTGCAAAGATTTAGAATTTATACTTCTAGGATTACATTTTTTAACCCAATTAAATCTGACTGTGCCAGATGCAGTAGCTGAAATTATAGATTTGGAACAGTTATTTTGAGGATGTTCCAAAGTATATGTAAATCAAGCACCATGATTATTTTTAAATGAACCAAGAAGCACTTTGTTTTGTTTAACAGAAGTTTTTTAATGCCCTAAATTCTTGTATGTTTGCATGTGTATTTAGCTAGGGTCTGGATTATATCTACATTGCAAAATAAAGCATCCAGGAAGGAGGAAAATGTAGAAAGACTGTGAGGCATCACTGCTGTTTCCCAACCAGAGAACAAGTGAAGAAGGCAGTATGAATTATACAGCATGTTCAGATGTCTAGTTGAAGCTCATCCAGACTATTCAAACCTCTGGAGACTTGAGGCTGAAAATATCTTTTGAACAACTCTCCTTCTGCAAGATCTATCACACTTCACCAGGCTCAATACTGGTACCCAAATGGAGCACACTTATCCACTAATCCCATGAAAGTCAGGAGGCCAAAATAAGAGTGGAGGTGTTAAGATTATTTTGGCACTTACAGTTTTTGACAAAACTGGGTTATCCTATCACTGTGGTAACCATTCTCCTGAGAGAAACAGAAGTTATGCTCTGTCACTAAAGTAATTTCATTCAGAAGATAAGCTCTGTTCAGAGCCTTCAGCAAGACTGTCTGTGTCTTGGAGATACAACATGGTTGTATCTATATTATCCCCAGCTTTATAATAGCAAAGAACCTGTTGAAAAATGCCAAAAGACATTTAAACAAAATGCAAATGAGTTGCCTCTCTATCAGCCTAAGTGGTGTTTTCATTTCAGTTCAGGGTAGGAGACGGTTCATTGTGAAGCAAAGTCATGAACAAATTCCTCAGTTGAGTTTGCCAAAAATTTGCACTCCCCTTTGAGCAGTAAAACACAAAATTCAGAGTGGTAAGTGAGTTAGGTATAAAAGCTATCCCTGCCAATAACTCAATCCTTCTGTGTCGTTGTGGGAGAAACTGCAAGGGTGGAAAGTCAAACAGAAACACTGTCATCAGCCTTTGCAATAACCTGTTCACTGAATTGGTCCCTTGAACATGGATGGATAGAACACCAGAACTCCCAAGAGGTCCCCCAAGGAAACCAAAGATTTACTATGACACTGTTAGTTTCCCACTGCACATTTTTAATTTCCATCTAATAATTCCATGAAATGGGTCTTTACAGCTGACAGAACCTGTTCTCAGGCTGATACGCCTGTCACCATGCATCTGTGTTTGGCTCAAATCCAGAGCACTGAAGGCACCATATGTCGTGTGTGTCCCCCCCCCAAATAAAACAAAACAAAACAAAACAAAACAAAACAAACCCACAAGAATCAGCCAAGAAAGGAGAAGTAAATTTCCTCCTTTCCTAAAGCCAAAACTGTTACAACAGTGACCCTGGAGATGGAGACCCTGGGAGCACATGTAACATCAAATGGTGAAGTTTTTTTTAACTGGGGAGAAAACAAATAGACAAAATAAAGTGCAGCTGCCATCCAGCTGCCTTAAAGAACTGCCCAAAGTTTGCACAAATGGGAATGCTTTGAAGGGAAGACTTCTTTATGGATTTCTTTAGCTTTTACAGAGAGTGCCCCTGCTCTTCTTTTTCCAAACTCTCTGAAGTTGGTTCTGGTGGAAAAGACAAATGATGATTCTATCCATGTTACGAGCCTTTCCATCAGTTCTGACACTAGAAATTGGGCAGATCTAGTTCCTAAAACTTTTGCCCTTCTCTACAGGATAATGTATCTGACAACTTCTTGAATCAAAGATCTAGGTAGTCTGTTTATTCCCAAATGGAAAGAATCTGACATTAAGTTAACAGATAAGGCTGTCCAGGAGAGCTGTAGAAACTGAGGAGAGGGAATGACTGACTGCTCTCATTGTACCTGCAACTTGCAAAAAAGTATTTTGTGGAATCACAGAATCTTTGAGGTTGGAAGAGACCTCTCAAAATCATCAGAGCTCCACAGAGCTCACATCACAGAAGACTCAACAAAACCCCTTACAGAGTCACAATTCCAGAAAGTGCCTTATTGTCACCCATCCAACACACACATGTGCAGGTAGAATTTTTCATAGGAGCTAGCCCAAAGTACAGTTCTTCAAAAAGACAGTAGATGTTACAGGAAACAGCTGATTCTGCCAACTCCACCTCTTAAGTCATGCCTCTTTCAGCACAGACTTATATGCAGCAGAAGGTCCGTGAAATCTTCAAGGTTTTAAATAGATATCTGCAGCTACAAGAATCATAGAATCATGGAATAGTTTGAGTTGAAAGGGAGTTTACAGGTCATTTAGTCCAACCCCCCTGCAATTAGCAGGCACATCTTCAACAACACCAGGTTGCTCAGAGCCCCGTCCAACCTAGCCTTGAATGTTTCCAGGGATGGGACATCTCTGGGCAACCTGTTCCAACGTTTTACCACCTGCATCATAAAAAATTTCTTCCATATATCTAGCCTAAATCTACCCTCTTTTAGTTTAAAACCATTACACCTTGTCCTATCACAACAGGCCCTACTAAAAAGTCTGTCATCTTTCTTATAAGCCCCCTTTAAGTACTGACAGGCCTCAATAAGGTCTCCCCAGAGCCTTCTCTTCTCCAGGCTGAACAACCCCAACTCTCTCAGCCCGTCCTCACAGGAGAGGTGCTCTAGCCCTCAGATGGTCTTCGTGATCTCCTCTGGACTCACTCCAACAGGTCCATGTCCTCCTTGTGCTGGGAGCCCCAGAGCTGAAGGCAGTACTGCAGGGGGAGTCTCACCAGAGCAGAGTAGAGGGGCAGAATCCCCTCTCTCGACCTGCTGGTCACGCAGCTTTGGATGCAGCCCAGGATACGGTTGGCTTTCTGGGCTGCAAGCACACATTGCCAGGCCATGTCCAGCTTTTTATCCACCAGTACCCCCAAGTTCTCAGCAGGGCTGCTCTCAATCCCTTCATGGCCCAGTCTGTGTTGATAACAGGGGTTGCCCCAACCCATGTGCAGGACCTTGCACTTGCCCTTGTTGAACTCATGAGGTTCACATGGGCCCACTCCTCAAGCTTGTCCAGGTCCATCTGGATGGCATCCTGTCCCTCAGGTCTCTCAACTGCACAACACAGCTTGGTGAGTCGGCTAACTTGCTGAGGGTGCACTCAATCCCACTGTCTATGTCACTGATGAAGAGATTAAAGAGTACTAGTCCCAGTACAGACCCCTGAGGGAAACCACTTGTCACTGATCTCCATCCGGACATTGAGCCATTGACCACTACCCTCTGTATGTGACCATCCAATCAATTCCTCATCCCCCAAACAGCCCATCCATCAAATCCATATCTCTCCAATTTAGAGACAAAGCTATACAAGGAAGCTATACCTTGTTCCGACATGGAAGTTTTTGCTTAATGTTCCAAAAACAGGATTTCTGGGATTGATAGAGCTCAGCCCAAACTGAAAATACCATCTGTGGAACAGTGCTAAACAGCCATATCCTCACAATGATTTGAATCCAACATACACTCATTCTGGTATAGGTGCAGAAGTTCTTGATTTATAGCAGCTCTTGAGTTATGGCAAAACTGGCAGTTAGGAATGGGACTGGACTCAAAGGCTTGTTACCTCATGTATGGATTTTGGCAACAAACCAAAGATGGAAGGAGAGGGAAATGGACCTCGGACCTCGCCTCTGGACCTGTGGTTGGCGTCTAGGACCCTTATTATCATGTGGCGGCCTTCCAGGTTCATGCCCATCACAGAGAAGAGAAAGAGGAGGCTGCTTGCTCTAGAAACAGTTTCATTCCCAGCCTACCTTACTACCAGGTAAACTGATGATTCTGATGCACAAAGTGACAAAAATAAATAACTCTTCTGAATGACTGATAAACCTCTGAATTTATTGTGATGTCCGTTTTCTTTGCAACTGGCTATAGAAAGAAGTGAAAGATCAAGTCCACAGTCCAGCTGTGAAAGCATGCAACACTAAAGACATTGCAGCATAAAGGAGACAAAAATGTGTAAAGTCCAATTCCGTACTGAATTTACTGTGATTGTTGCTATCAGTGGGATGGTGAGATTCAGAACTAAGTTCACCAGTATTTCAGGAGTAAGCTAGAAAACTGAGACAAAATGTCCATTTTTTCTTTGGAGCTTGAAATATGCAAAGACATTGAACTTTATTCAGACGCCTGAGAGACTAGATTTCTGATATTCAGTGGCATTCTGAATGACCACAAAAAATGTTCCTTTCACCCAGTAATATGCATTTGTGCCGTCTTTATGAACCAGAGATTGTCACATCCATATCAGAATACGGGTTCTGTGCCCAAGACTTAATTAGAATGTTTTGCAGGCACCTCACTGGGGATGAGCCAGTAAAGGAAATTATTTGGTTTCTCAACCAAAGATCCCTTTCTTAAGTTTTAGTCAATACCAACCTAGAAGGTGGGTGGTAATGTGTTGTTCTAAATCTCAGTAGCCAGTTATGTGCAAAGGTAAAGAAAACATCTAAAGGAGGCTGAAAAACACAGCAATTCACTATTGTATTTTAACACTGGATCATATTTTACTTAAATGCACATAAAATGCTTCAAATTCTGAAGTTTAAAAAAATATTGCAGGAATCCCAGTATGTTTTGGGTTTTTTTTTCATAATAAGCTTATATAAGTGCCACTTTCTAATTTTGCAGCAATTTACCCACTGACCTCTCTCCATGCTTTCTTCCATGCTGCCTGGTATGCCCTTGAGAGAAACAATTCTCTCTCTGCGAAATTTTCCTGTGCTCTGAAGACTGAAAAAAGCACAGCTGCATGGTATATGCTTATTTATATGTATTTCTAGAGGAAGAAGAGAAGCTTTAAGCTTTTTATGCAATAGTACAGAAAGAGACAGCTTTAAGTAACTCATATATTCAGTTTTACTGATAGCTGACTACTGGTTAGTCTTTCTCTTTTTCTTCTTCTTTGCTAATGACAGCTATGCTGTCCCATGCCATGCCTCTATTCAGCTAAATTAATTTCAATTCATCTGAATGTGATAAAGAGGAAACTGCTGTGATCCTAACAAAATCAGCTTCTAAATCTATTTGTTAAACTGAGCTGCGAGCCAAGTTTAACATTCATCTTGACTTTTAGTGTCACTAAATTTTAAATATCTTGCAGTACAGAACTAGCCTTTGTAACACCTTACACATTGTCAGAGACATTTTTATTATCACACAGAGTGTAGCAACAACTGGAGAAAAAGAAACATGTCTCCTCGATACAAGGGGATAACCCAGGCAATTTCACAGGAGAGCCTTTGAAAAAAGAGCTAGGCATGTTTCATGACAAGACACAATAGAAAACTCATCTGAAATACTGTGTGCCATTCTCATCCCTCATGTCTGATCAGATGAAATGAAGCCAGAAGAGCTTCACTGAAGAGCTAACAAAAGGATCCAAAAGGAAACATGGAAATGGAAGGAATTCTGTTTTGCTAAGTCTGAAAGGAGACAGTATTGCTTTCTGCAAACACACAGATGGATAGACATCAGTGGTGGAGAAAAGGTATTTAAACTGAAAGACAACTTCTGCAGTATTTATGCCATGACATATCAAAAGAACCAGTTGGTAAGGACAAGTAGTGAATGACTAAATCTAAACATTCCTCTTTAAAAGAGTTTTTGGAGGAGTCTTTCAGAAGAAAAAGTCAAGCAAAAAATGTAATTAGTTTCCAGACAGGGTTTGATTACGTGCTGTTTTCTGCCTTTCCCTATAATAGCTATACTTCACAGTCCCTTCCTGCAGTATCTTCCTAGATGACATAATCATGATTGCCCTGTTTAAAACCTTGGAATAGATTCAACAATTTCAGATGGGTTCAAATATTGGTTTGTTGTTACAAGTTGGAAC
>NW_009605655.1:0-10460 GCF_000690535.1 Cariama cristata | reverse complement strand
CTTTCCCTATTTTAATTCACAGTATCTCTCTGTTATTTTAAGTATCAGAAGATATTCTTTCTTCTGGATCTATCATGATCATTCTCACCTCTCCATATATGTTAATGATATAGAGGAAATTACATACAGGGTTCTCTGTCTTCATATAAAGCCAAATAAAAAGCACAGGAAGACATCAGGAGACTATTGAGACAAGTCCAGCAACATGGCAAGTCTTCTCTAAAGACCATTTGCATCTGCCAAGGTAGATATCTCAATCCCATAAGCTCATGCAAAACTCTTCAACCCATATTGGATCTCTGGCCCACACTAGTGTCTTCATTGAGATTCCAAGCCAAAATCCTACATCTTAGTTTTTAAAATGAATGCTTCCCATCCAGCAACCAATGAAAATACAGATCCTGGCAGAAATTTGTTCCTACCTCCCTGTGTTTTATTCTCACAAACACTATGTTGCTAGTTCCCAGGAGTACAATGCCTGTCCCAGAGAACACATTTTGGCAATAACTAGTTCACCTGTGACTGATAGACACAGGTATTACACGAATTGCCTAGTGCTGTTGCGTAACTGAGAGCTTATGTCCCGTTGTAACCTGAATTGCAACAGTGGAATCAAAGTAAAAATGAGTCCCTGAAAATTAGTTTACCTTTAGTGCTCTTCTTCACTAGATACAGTTTTCAAAGCATGTCCCTTGATTGCTTAGAATAATATTCTAGTTCCAGATTTTAAACTTTAGAAGAAAGTATTATGGTCAGATACTCTGACACTGCTGTAGCACAAAACACAAAACTTCACTTACTAATTCCCATCCTAAGACCTTAACATGTGATGGACCTAGAGCATTTGTTCCAGGGAGAACTCCTGTATCAGTTTCAAGAGTCAGGAATTCAGAATATCACAGTTAGTTGCCCTCAGTGAAAATAAGACCCAAACACTGCATCTTGCCATGCCCATATCAGTGTTAACTTTGTGAAGACTTGCTTTGCTTCTGAAATTCCTTTGCAAGTTGTGGTATCTGCAAAGAGCTGAAGAGCAGTAACTCCATTTCTTCCACATAGCACCACTCGCATTTTTCTATTTTACTAATAAGGATTGTAAGAAAAGTAAATTAGAATAAGTTAATTTGGAGAATACCCTTCATTTGGGAAGAGATAGACAAGATGACAGTTTGGTTTAGTTTTTTACCTGCATGGGTTTTATTACCTCCGTGTATTTAGATCTAAAACTAGATGGAACTTTCTCTCACACAGCTTTGATCGATTACTGGATACATTACAGTACCTCAGAGTCTTTGGCCATTTCCCAGAAAATCTGGAGTCTGGAGGAGATGAAATAGGGTAAATTAGCATGGTTTCTGCATGACATGATGTGGATGACCAGTCCACTGAAGCAATGAGGAAGCAGAGATTCACAACTACAGATAAGCTAACTGAAAAGAACACTCAAACACTTCTGCACACCAGTATCTCAAAACATAGTCCTGTATGATAAGATTTGTCTCACAGCATTAAGCATCACAGAGCCATTGGGAGGAAAATGCATATGTGCAATTATGAGAAAAAATTTTGTTTGATAGATAGAAACCTGACCTCTAAGAAAAAAAAGAAAAAAGTAGCAAGGCCAGCTAAGCATGTGTAAAAATGTTCACAGGACAAGCTGTGAAGTTGGGCAAAGACATCTCTCCTGGGCAGTTCAAAAAAGACATCCCTCTTGGGAACCTCTATAACAGCATTCTGGAATCTGCCAGATCTGTGAACTACAGGAACTAGACTTTAGACATGAAAATACCTGATACATCAAGAAAAAAGGAATCTTATCCCCTTTCCCTGAAAGCCTCCCCTAGGTTATTTAGACGATTCCATATTTTTTGAATAGTTAAAAAGAAAAAGCTCTAACCTCTGTGGAATCTGTTAGCTCCCTGCAACACAAAACGTAGGCTTTATTTTACCAAACTGAGGGCACTTACGTTGGGGATGACAAGCCAAGTGGAATTCATTTGCAGAAACAGGATTCAAAAGTGGGCATTAGTCCAGAAGAAGGAAGAGTTCTCAACAGGAACATTTGCAACCTGATGCTTTTACACATAAGAAAAATTAACTCAGCTACCAGTAAAGCCTCTACCAGTTTTGAGCTTTGAGGAGGAGAAAAAAATATCTTCCTCTCCAGACACTTCCCCAAGAGATCCAAGAAAAGCATGCGGGAAATGCACAGAAACACCAACATGCCTCATCAACACCATTCCCTCAAACCTCAGTTCTCACACTAATGTGAATGATTTCAAAGCATTTCAAAGGTTTTTATACAGATTATTGACATAGGGGTTATGTATAAGATAGGCAACTCTGAAAAAGATGCCACAAATTTCCTGATGCTTTATTAGCTGCTGCTCCAGCCAGGACTGTTACTCTGTTTAAAAAAAATGGACAGCTCAACCCGGAGAAATCACCTAAGGACACTATTAGCCACTATTCTATAAGTTTGCCTAACTCAGGAGTAGAAACTAGTAGGGCTTTCTTTTGTTATACTGGGCTGTACAAGGGAACTTAAGGTGGGTTGGTGCCTCGATGTTGATCATACAGGTCACATTCACATCCTCAGCTGACAAAGTCAAAACAGCCTGGTATGGCATGTACGAGGAGTGTAAGATGCAAGACATGGACTGACAAAGCCAGAAAGACTGATCTTTTCCATATCTTTCCATAAACTGCGTGAACAAGAAGGTCTAGCACTGCTTTTGCCTGTGACTAAGCTGAGCTGGTTTAATTAGCGGAGGAAATGCTACTTGATCTTTTCCATATCTTTCCATAAACTGTGTAAACGAGAAGGTCTAGCACTGCTTTTGCCTGTGACTAAGCTGAGCTGGTTTAATTAGCGGAGGAAATGCTACTCACACTAGCAAGGCTGTGGGCAGTGTATTCAGTCCTTTGGCTGCCATGAATATTAAACTCAGTGAAAATATTTGATGAAAAATCATTAATTCTAAAGAGTGAGGGAGAATAGCTAACACAGTCACTGCTGAAGAAATATAGAGTCTGCCAACTGGGAAAACTTTGTAAGTATAGACTCCTAACAAAAATAGGTAGTTGAAGTGATGCAGTGAAATATGTACACACAAGCCATTTTAACAAACTCTTCAGAATAATATATTCACATACAAATAAAACAGTCCTTTCCAGCATAGTCAGCTTATATGATATAAACTGACTTCTGGGGCATTTTTGCAATCACAAGAGGGAAGAAAAAAGTGGAGCATTTATTTCATTTTAAATAATGGCAATATTACATAATTATTTATTTTAGTTATTTCTGTATTAAAAGGATGCTTTTCAATAATAAGTGAATGTTATGCTTTGCCTTGGTGTCCATATTATTGTTTTACAATTAGTTCTAGGAACTGTAATATCTGGGAGCACTACAGGGTTTCACTTGGTAAATCTTAACACTGTTTGAAGGAATATTCTGTGTTGCTGGCAACACTGGCTTCAAAGGACAAAGATAGCCAGTGGATTCAATTCCCATGATTACAAATCCATGGTTAATGATGGGACCAAGATATTCTGCAATATGTTCCAAATAAGGAAAATCTTGGCTTTGATGTGATTCTAGATAAAGCAAACTGCAAAGAAAAGGGTTTTCAATGAAAAGCTCCCTGCCTCCAGCTTCTTGGAAACTTAGCATAAAATGCCTTCTGGTCTTACAGGGAGTGAAGCAGGGCTTGCAGAATAGAGTTAACAATACATCAAGGAAGGCTTGAAGACTCTCCATGACAATAAAGTGGTACGAGCTATTATTGGCCACATGGCTGTGTGAAAAGTCATCTACTAGCACTTCATTGATGGCAAAGAAATGGATGCTTAAGTTGCCCCTGTTAGAAGAAAAAATTACAGTTACTGGTATAGTTACATCTGGAATGACCACTGAAGGTCAGTTTTAAAGACAATCTACAAAGTAGAAACTTTATAAAAATAATTTTTACGTTGAAAAAGAAGAAAAAAAAGGAAGAGGTAGTTCTGCCTGTTATTTACACGAGGAAATCTACTGAATTTTTCCTGGAAGACTGTAGATGGCTGGAGAACAGGTGGGATTGTCACCACAGTAGCATATAAGTATAACCAAATTAATAGAGAGTGGAAGTGGTTTATTACTTGGACTGTTTAATGCTTTGAGCTATTTTTATTAACACCTACTTAACTCAAACACTGAGAGACACCTGGGAGAAATATCTAAATCATTTTGCAGTTCAATGGGGGACTGAGAAAGCTTATAATATGCATATGGGACTTCCAAAGAGACTTTAGGGAAAACAGGAGAGATCAGATTTAATATAGCCGATACTTTTAAAAGCAAAAGCATCTGTGACTACAACACTCTGAAGAAGTATAAAATACCTCAGAGCTGCTTTTTCCTTCTTTTCAGTACCTTTGCAGGAGTATTTATAATGCAGGAGGAACCAGTGTACTCTGACATTATCTCACAGGATGAGGACAGAGCAGACTGCTACACCACCACACCTACACACCAGCAACTTCAGTACTTTATTTTGCCACAAGATGACTTTTGTTTCATGGAAATGGAAGAGCTCACCCTAACTAACCCAGTAGGTGGAGGTTGTCAACCAGTTAGATTTCCCCTAACAGTTTCTAAACTAGTATGAGCATTTTGTTTTAAGTTCAGAGTCACACACTAGACAATCATTTCTGCAAGGCCAAGGTCAGGAGATGACTGACAGCAGAGAGGAAAGAGGGGAGAAAATGTACTGAAGAGATAGTTAAAGACTCACAGTTGGCATTGGAGGAGAAAAATCTTTTAATAGGAGAATGTTAAACTAACTTGGCAAAAATGAATACAAAATAGACAACAGTTTAAATAATACAATGGAAATACTTAGCAATACTAAAAAACACTGGGCTAAGGATTAAAGCCAGAAAAAAAAAAGTAGAACAAACATAATTAAAAGAGCATTCAAAACCTACACTAACAAACACCACTTCACAAACACATTCTCTCTTGAAGGTAGAAAAAAAAAGTAGAACAAACATAATTAAAAGAGCATTCAAAACCTACACTAACAAACACCACTTCACAAACACATTCAAACACAAACAGTTTCAGATAGGAGACTAAACCAAGTCTTGTATCTAGTCTAATATTTAGTTTCAACACAAAAACAGGCACAGGTGAGAAACTAAAATCTGAAGTGTATCTATATGTGGGGTGGACAGATATTAACAATTAAGTAGGATGTGACGTTTCTAAAGACATTATAAGTAATATGTATTCTTTCCCTTTGGCTGTGAGCATCTGGTAGAAACAACAGGTTTTCTAACACGTGCACACAAGTCACTAAATAAAATAACCTCCCAAGTTATTAGGACTGTTTCTCCAAATCATAGATCAAGATAGCATGAAGTATAAAAGCCAGACACTAGTAGAAGTGTAAAGATAGGGCACTACTGTCACCAGTACCATTTTACTCTTCAGAGTCTGAACAATGCAACTTTCCATGAACTTGCTTTACAGTGAATTTTATTAGCCCTGCAAATGTCTCAGGCCAAGAGTTCAGAGCATCTAACAGAAAACTTGGATAATCAAAAACAATCCTCACACCGAAACAAACACGCATTTATTTACCAGTTACCTCAACAGGACTGCCAAGCAAATGGCTTTTTTTTCCCAAAGCACCCAAGCTGTTTTAGTAATAAGAGATGGGCCAGCTTCTCTTGTTACTCATGTCCAATTTACAGGAAGTCTGGTGCTTACCAACATTCAGTTTTCTCAGCCTTTATTTTGTATCAAGATCCTTGAATTAACTCCAGAAAGGGTTTTTTTTAGGCTAAAAGCAGCCATAGAGCATTTCTGTTTCGTTTGTCAGACAGACAGCTTTTCATAATCAATGTCCGTTAAGGTAAATATGCCAGCTAGCATTGGCAGCTGTCACATTTCCCAAATTTTTCACTTTGGACTCAAAGAAATTTAATTGTCTTATCATGATTCACCTTTCACAAAGAAGTCATATGGATAAATGTATTGGCACAAAACAAAAACATACTCACATTCAAAAAGCCTGCAAGTTTAAGAGAGGTTTCCAATAGACCTAATGGTAGAGTCTTAATACATTTTGTATTCTAGTGGGATTTTAATGTTTCTTACCTCAAGTGTTACTTCCTTGTAATCTGATCCTGCTTTCATACCACTACAATCTTATCAATTTCATTATATGGGTACCGTAAGTTGTTGCTAATATCAGAATCCCATTATGCTGTAAGACAAGAATGAACCTGAACAGCTGTCTCAGTACATTGGCTTATCCTTAGCATCAGTATCTCCAACGTGATAATTAGGTTTTGCCTATCTTAACCTAGCAGCATTCACCTTCCTGAAATCCTATACCTTTATAAGGTCTTTGCCAATGATTTCACCCAGCATGATGCACAGTAGGGAATGGGGCAGAGGAGCCTTGCATTTTGTCGATAGACATTCTTGCTTGTTGACGTTTGAAACAGACAGAGTTTATATGACAGCTATAGATGAGCAGTGAATGAAGAGGGATTAGTTCTAAAAGAGGCTGCGAATATATTTCTGAGTGGGATAGCACTGGGACATCCCATCTATGGAGTACAAATACCATCCCATCCTACAGCATTCTGAAAATGAATGAACTAATGGTGCTTGCCCAAGAACAACCTGTGAGGAAAATCATAATTACACCTTCAGGGCATAGTGTTCCAGAAGACGGAAAATATGGATAAAGCAAGGTACTGAGTAGATTAGTTAGTGCTAAGATTGTCCTCTACACACTAGAAGATTCAGAGTCTGGATGAAAGGAAAAAAAAAAAAACAAACCCACTGCCTGATCACATATGTAAAGACTGTCTCACAATGAATACCCAGAAGAGTACCAGCCTCAGGTTTCATAGGCTTTTCTAATCCCAGTGTCTGACCACAACTTTACTACTGTCTTTTACTGGAGATACCTGTGTGAACCAGCTAAGTAATGTTCGTACTGGCAAGGTGAAGGAGAATAACAGGGAACTTGAAATTCCTTTTTATGCAGTTCTAGTGTCTGAGACAGCCCAGTTCCATCAGTTTTTCAATCTGCCTGCATTTTACATTCACAGACATTTTTACTGGCAGAAGGAAAACATGTAATAAAGTAATATGGGGAGACCCCTGAGACTACCTCCATTCAGAATCTACTGTGAAATCCCACTGAGCCACAACAGAAGAATTAGTGTTTCTAATTCAGTTGTGTTTATTTTCTGGTGTTGTTACCATCCAACTTCTTTGCTGCTACATTCAGATGACTGCCATTTACTAAAAGGCAGAAAAATATCTTTATGAATCCATGGGGAAAGTACTAGTTGTGTCCTCAGACCTAAATTTTGTCCATAGGCATTTTAATATTTGTATCCACAATGACCTAGAGTCTTTCAAGTGACTCACCCATGTCTACAAGGAGGTTCTTCTGTCCACTATAGCTTTTATATCTTTCGTGAAGGAGCCATAAGAAGCAGGTATATCATTCTTCCCAAATAATTAACCCAGGCTCAAAATTTTCTTTCATGATGTAGCTGGAAGGGAAAGAAGTATAAGTAAGTAGAAAAGCACACAGCCAGAACTGTTACAGCACCGATGTAAGGAGCTGGGTAAGCCACTGTCCTGAGAGAAAGGGGTTGTGGAGCTGAAGCCCTGCAAGAAGAGGCTGGATTGAACCTGGTCCTCTTCCAGTGTCTTCCTGGAATATAACCTCTGAATTACTGCGTAAGTAGCACTTTACCACTCTGGGAGAAAGAAGCTGCTGCGTTTTGTGGAGCTGAAATCTGCAAACATGCTCTGAGGATGGCAGCATGACCAAGAAGAAGATAAACACCATCTCATGCACTTCCAAGTAAACAGAGACATAAGTATTGGTAAGTTGAATGTTAATATCTTTGGGTCCTACAGATTTTAAGGACCTACAGGATTAGGCAACAGCTGAATAGGTATTTTGAGGATCTAACTATTGGGTTTAGTCACCTAAATCCCACATCAGCATCTAAGGCCTTTTGTGGATCTAGGCCTTGGTCCAGTAGAGTCTATATTGCTGGGAAACAGAGCAATGTCCTTTGTTAAAAACAACAATGAGGAGAATTATTGCAAAGTGAAGATACCTTTTTTACTCTACACCGGATGTAAAGAGAAGCAAATGTATTTCCAGTCAGGCAAACAGAGGTTAATCTCAATCTTTAGATCCTCTCTAGTACATAGTTTGCTATTTTCTCAGGCCAACTAAAACAGAATGGAGAACTTCTCCAATCAGTTTCGCAATCATGTTAACAGAATAGTCTTTATTCTTCACATTAGCAAAATTCTTACAACCTCTGTTAAAACTAGTTTGTTGTTTCTTCAATTTTGTATGAGTCAGGAACACAAAAAATCAGTCTCTAAATAAATCTCAGAAGCTAGTAAAAACAAAGCAAGTCCAGAGGGCAAAGCACTGGTAAAACAACCAGACAGAACAAACAGGTAAAATTATTTTTTGCGTAAAGCAAGCCAGCTTGAAAGTTTTCGAATCTTAGCAGTATAGTTTGGAGACATTCCCCTTAGATTAATTTTTAGTGAAATAAAGTAGAGTAGAAACAGACAAGCATCTTAATATGACAACAAACTGCTATCATTGTATTTACACTGTTTCATGCATTCTTGTTTGGAAGGGTCCTCCTTCCCCTTACTGTTCACCAATATCTAAGCAATTAAAAGAATTACGAAAAATTAATATTGGTAGAGGGTCAAATAGATGAAGCATATTACAGCTAACCCTTCTTTTAGCTTTTCCCTGAGCTCCCCAGCCTCCAAGACTTGACTGATTAAATAACTATTTCCAATGCATTTGGAAATGTGTTCATTAGAGCTTACTCTACAATAGTTTCTTTGCAGGGAATAATGATTTGGGATTTCCGCACTCAGCTGCATTTTGAAAATAAGATCGTTGTGTTTAAGCGCCTAAAATAATGTATTCTTCCACTTAAACAGGAACCCTTTAAAAAGTCTGAGATAGGGCATCATAAAGGGATTCTAGAAAGAGATGCCCTCCTAAAACTAAATAAACCTGTCAGGACATGGGAAACTACCCCAGACAGCTGAAGTTCAGTGAGATGCATCTCTTTTGTTTGTCTCTGGTTTCAATGAACAGAAGTAACAAAAGTTGTAGGGTTTTTCCTATTCTCCTCTGAATGACAGAAATATTTCTCTACCAAATCTGCTAAAATATTTTTTGTCGCATTTTCTTCAGATCCCTCTTGTTTCTGAGGAAAAGATCTTTTTCACTGTTTCAAAGTGATCAAATTTCTCAAAAAGATTTGCAATTTCAAAATAGAACTGTTCCTTAGGAAATACATTTCTTCTGTTTATACTTTTTTTTTTTCTCACAAAGAAATGCATTTATTGCATGAATAGAGCAAGAGGAGCACAAACTCTTTCCATGAACAGCACACCACAGCTAATACACATCACTTGCATTTGAAATCTTTTGGCAAATCGTTTCTCTCAGAATGTCTTTTCAGAAAACTTGTGCAGTAAATCTGCCCTGAAGATCTTTCTTCAGTTTAACATGCTTAGATAAAAGAGAAAAAAGGAGTGCATGAATTATTTAAATAAAATCTTGTAGAAAATTATTTTTAAACAGTTGGGTTAACTGATAAACTTTGTGGACTTTGTTCTGTTTCACTTGCCCTGTACAGAACTCCCCCTCCCCAAACTATACTGTAGTCTTTGTTTCTCTGAGGCTGAAGTGCACCTTTCATTTGAGAAAACCAAAAAATTTTTCTGGAAATGTTGGAGATGATACATATTTGTGAGCGCATTCCTGATATTTGCCCCCATGTACTTGCCAAGTCTATTAAACAATCAAATAATGCCTTTTGCTTTTTCTGGAATTTGCAAATAGTAAGCATTTGTCATGTCTTACAACCCTCCAGCTCCCCTGGACTGTCATACTGGAAAAGAAAACATATTAAAAGATGCATCTGTGCAAGTTAACTTCAAAAAAACCTCTTAAGCCTACAGCTATAAAAATGAAAAATATATTTCTCTGTAAAGAAAACCTGCAAGTTAGCTAATCAAACTTCAGCCTCAGGGGTTCAGAAAAGTATCACGTAGGGCTTTTAACATTACACACATGAAACCAGTCTGCAAAAATAGCAGAGGCTTCAGCCATAAACCATAGTGTGACTCCTCTCCACCTTGCATGTTCAAGGTTATCTGTACTCCAGACTCCAGCATAACATGGAAATACCCAAGCTAGCTCTAAATACACCGATTCATAGAATCATAGAGTCATAGACTCATAGAATGGTTTGGTTGGAAGGAACCTTAAAGATCACCTCATTCCAACCCCCCCGCCACAGGCAGGGACACCTTTCACTACACCAGGTTTCTCAAACACCCAAGCAACCTTGAACACTTCCAGGGAGGGGGCATC
>NW_009605654.1:16329-21102 GCF_000690535.1 Cariama cristata | reverse complement strand
GGTCTGGTTTTATCGGAGTGCTTCTCCAGTCTAAGGGCAAACCATCAAAAAACGAGAAAGCTTTGTAAAAGATGAAAATATTTTAATTATTACTATCATAATATATGCACCCTAACAAAGGGTGTAGTTAGGATCTCGCCCTAAGTGTTCTCTCGGTACAGTTTTACTTCTGAGGTGCAACTGCCCTGCCCGACCCTCCACCTCCAGTGACAGTCCGGGTTAACCCACAGATGAGGGCATGTCTGCCTGGCGAGGCTGGACGGCTCTAAAGCTTTGGCCAGACAAGTTTCGCTTAGGCCAGCTCAAGGGGAAGCGGATTATATGGTTCACCTGGTGAAGAGGTGACGGTCCCCGAGCTCTGCTCAGCTCGGTACCTGCCTGGGCAGTTGCTCTCCGGGAGGTCCCTGGGAATGGTCTGTGTCAGCTTCAGTGCCTCTCAGAAGAGTTCTGTCCCAGTGTTTCTGACTGATTTTAACAAAATTAAGGAGCAAATTTATGTTATTTTGTTGGTGCATCTCTGGGAAAGATAGCAGGTGGAGATGTAACTTGTACAGTCAGAACAACATAGTGGATTGCATCGCAAGATTTTTGTTGGTTTTGGTGTTTTTACATTTAATGTGAGTTTTGAAATTGATAATTTATGAGGTTGATGAATATGCCAAATCCTTGAAAGAAATCTATTTGGAAGTCACCATTAGCTACTCAGTTTTACAGTAATATTTTTGTAGAACTTGTTGTATTTTAGAGCGTAACTGTGGTCAGTCAAGTGTGGTACTGTATTATTTATTTCAGGTATGTGGGCACATTCAATGACAGTTCAAGATTACCAGGATCTCATAGACAGAGGATGGCGAAGGTAAACTTAAAAAGAAAATACAAAGCCATGTTGTCCGTTTAGAATCCAGATTTAAAATTTAAGTCTGTGAAAACAGTTAACTAGTGTCCACAAGTAACAGAAATAGAACTATTTGTCCAATGCTCTGTGACTTTTTGTAACGTGACACTGTCAAACATGAAAATACTCAGTTATTTTAGAAGGATAGTATTTTAGTATAGCAGCAAAAAGCTGAAGAACTAGCTTGACTTTTGTTCCTCATCATGTAAAATTTTAATATTGTTTTAACAAAAAAGGTTCATCTTCCATTTATTTTGTAGTATGAACAACAAAAAGCCAATATGTATTTATTGTTATTTTTAGAAGTGGAAAATATGTCTACAAACCTATTATGAATCAAACGTGTTGTCCTCAATACACGATAAGGTAAGAAACTCAAAATATAGTGCTGTAAGTGATTTGACCATTTCAAATATGTTCAACCATTTGTGTTTACTGCTTTAAATACATATTACTTGAGATACTTCGAATACTAAATACATGCTATTGGGTTTGCACATAGGCACATCAGTGGCTCTGTGATGTTTTCCTGTAAGCAATCCGCTAAGCGCCTACCTGTGCCTTTTGCTTCTGGGTTGCGATCAAAAGCAAGAATGCTATGATTGCCGAGTTGCTCACTGGTTTCTTGCTGGTGAACCGGTATGTCTGTATCCCACAAACACTGCTTCAGTAGCCCAAATAAGAGAGGCTGTCAGTTGAATAGGTATGAATAATTCTAGATACGCTTTTCCAGCATTGGTAATTAGTATCAACGCTGTATCTATAAGATGGATAAGTGAAAAATTCTAGTGTATTAGCCTCCTATGAAAGCTTTTTTTACGCAGTGCTTGAGGTCCCCTTGGTATATTGTAGCGATATGCACAAAAAACAAGCCATAAAGAATGATATTATGCAGTACAAGGCAACATAATTTTATTAACTCAAAAGTGTTGATGAAATATTTGACCACTTAATATAGGGAAACTTAAAAAATAATTAGAAAATACATATACAGTGTAATTCTTTAAGTGATTCCTTAACATTTTTTTCTGAAATAATCTTTCACAAAAGAAACGATCATAACTTTTTCTTCTTAAGGTGCCAGGCTTTGTGTTTTCAGACCTCCAAATCTCACAAGAAAGTTCTGAAGAAAATGTTGAAATTTATTTCCAAAGGAGATGTTTCGAAAGTAGTGAGTGAAGGTAAGAAATTCTTACTGTTTGAAAACCAATGCTGATGTTTGAAAGGAAGATCGAGTACCTGCTTGAGTGATTGAATGGCTGATACACTTTGATTTTTTTTTTTTTTTTATATTGACCCCTTTATAAAGGCCTAGGTAGGTTGTGTCTTTACAGTGTGTTTCGAATCGAGCACTATGTAGCCCAGAGACCAAACTGTGCAGCTGACCTGCTCTATTGAAGAAGATGTTTCCTTACTTTTTGCATAGACCAGCTTATTTTCTTTTTAATTTCTGGGCATGTGCTTACTTTCTAGCTGGGTGCTATAGAGAATTAGACCCTGTTTTTTACCTCTGTCATAAAAGTAATAATCTGGAGAGGACTAAAGAGGACAGTGAGTGGCAGAGAAAAGGAAGAGCAAGCAGGGAAAGGAGAGTTTTTCTTCCAGGTGATTGAAGAGTCACATCCCATTTATCCAACACCAAAACCAGCTGTCCTCAGTTGTGGTGGAACTTGCTGTGTTGGTTCTGAATCATTATCAATTGCCTCGTGTATGTGTGTGTTAGGTTTTTTGGATTTTTTTTTTGTTGTTGTTTGTTTGAAGTTATGGCATGAG
Organism: Cariama cristata; assembly: GCF_000690535.1. Taxonomy (NCBI): domain Eukaryota; kingdom Metazoa; phylum Chordata; class Aves; order Cariamiformes; family Cariamidae; genus Cariama; species Cariama cristata. The sequence goes on along the minus strand of NW_009605654.1, from coordinate 18,434 downwards.
ATTAGGTGACTGCCCAGTTTAGTGGAGAAAATAAAACTGTTCTAGTAAATGAGTTGGTGCTAGTAATTCAGGGACATAAAGGAAGCTTTCTGTTTTCAGACTATTGCAAACAGTCACTTTATCTGTTGGAAAACAGTTCTAAAATTGCAAATGAGTTAATTTAATATTAATGTTAATTGTGCAAAATGTGAGCTGTGGTTATATCAAGAGAAATTGTCATGCAGTTTTTAATTATTTACAGAAGAACCTATGGATTCCCATATAGAGGATATAGTCACGTGCGATTTTGCGTACAAAAGTGAATCTCATGTCAGTCAGTCCGAACTGACTCCTTTGAGCGTGGATCACACAGAGAGGGTGGAGAATGAAGATAAGGACACAGGAGAAACAAAAGAAGAGGTGAATGTGCAGAAAGTGGAATCGGGTTCTCTTCAGATATGTGCAGATAAAGACACACCAGTCCCTGGAGAGCCATCATGTTCGGCTAAAATTGTTCATGCACCACCGAAGCCAGGTAGTCAAATTTCTGGAAGTAATTGGAATATACTGTCATGATTTAGCATGTTGTTGAAGTTCTCCTTTTTTATCTTGTGTAGTAAATCAATAATTATTTCTTTTTATTCCCTGTTCTCTTCCCAATTTGTGGACTTATAGTGTATAAATTGAGAGGTGCTGCATGTTACTTGTTTTCTTAGATTTTCCTGGAAGTTGCATTGATTTTCATTACATTATATATATATTTTTTTTTTTTTTAGTTCAGTTATTGAGAATACTTATTTACAGCTAATAGTTTTCTGTAAGCTATTTAGATTGCACTCAGATAGGTCAAGGTGATTGAATTTCATCAGACATTGGGACCAGTTTCCAGTTCAGGATACTTTTGTGTGCAGAATAAGATGTATATCCAGCTTTCCCTTTCTCCTATAGGATGTGGTGACTCAAGCTTTATGTACCTTGAGGTATGGTTCATAGAATCATAGTATATCTCAATTTGAAAGGGACCCATACGGATCATTGAGTCCGACTCCATGGTTGTGCAAGACTAAGAGCTGGATACAGCTCTGGTTGGTGCTGCAGGGGTGCTAGTTCCTGACTTGGGTTTAGGCTTAGCCTTGTCTCTTGTGCAGCAGTGGGAAACAGTTTAATACCCAAGAAAAACACCCTTGGTATTTACGTTTCTTCCTTTCTGCAGGTCATTTTGTAATACAAATTGTGTTGTTTATACCTTGTGAATAACTTCTTCAAGGCTGTATTTTTTATGCTTTTGTAGACTAGTTGCCACAGATCTAACTGGCATTGGAAGTACATTCAGTATATTGTTGTGTTGCTATTTTGTAGAGTTAAAGAAAATTGTATAGCTTTCTGCTGATTTTTTAAAAAAGAAAGAGTACAGATTCTTCTGGTTCTCTGTAAAGGATGATATTTTCTAGGTGAGCTTTTTCATCAGTTTGGGAGCTTGTTTTAGATTTTGGCTAACTTTAGATGAGAAAAGCAGTGTCTCTAGAGGATATGAAATTATGTAGTAATTTCTCCTTTTTATCTTGCTGTGAACTTACTACATTTCTGTAAGGAAGTGCAGTAAGTATGGTCGAGAAGTAAGGCAGTCTCCCTCCTTTTACTTCTGGTGCGTTTATACAATGCTACAGCTCTCCTGTGCCAAAAACTGAAGGTAAATGCTTGTTCATTTCTACAGTTATGTGTGAAAGTACATGGAATATTGGTGGCATTTTTAATATAATACTAATAATTTTTAGTATAATACTAATTTTAATAGCGTGGTCACTTTTTTCAGTATGAAAGTTATCCTTCAGTCAAGCTTTTGCGTTGTAATTGTAAAGATTTCCAAAATGCTGCCTTTGAGCTGAATTTGAACACGAAATCTTTGTCCTGGTTTTTGCTGGGATAGAGTTAATTTTCTGCTTAGTAGCTGGTCCAGTGTGTTTTGGATTTAGTGTGAGAATAATGTTGATAACACACTGATGTTTTAGTTGTTGCTAAGTAGCGCTTATCCTAAGTTAAGGATATTTCCAGTTTCCCATGCTCTGCCAGCAAGCGGGTGCACAAGAGGCTGGGAGGGGGCGTAGGCAGGACAGCTGAACCCCATC
>NW_009605654.1:0-16050 GCF_000690535.1 Cariama cristata | reverse complement strand
GGAGAGGGAAGGAGTAAGCAAGCAGCTATGTGGTACTTAGTTGCTGGTTAGGGTTAAACCATGACAGTCCTTTTTGGTGCCCAGTGTAGTCCTCTGACTAATCTTTTTCGTGTGACAGCTGTTACAGTACCCCTTTGTGTGGCACGAGAGCCTGGAATCTGTATTTGCTTGCAGTGGTGTTAAGCTTCTCGCGGAGCTGGCTGTGACAGGGAAGATGGTATGTCACAGCTGGTGGGTGATCCTCTGCGTGGTGCGGTCATACCTGTTGCACATGCAGAGGAGTCCTTGAGGACTTTTTTCCCTGAGGAAAAAAGTAGTGCTGGAAACTACTGCTACCAAGACATGCCTGCAGAGCACTGCCGATTGCCTCTTCTACGGCTTCTCTTTTGTGCTGGCTACGTTCTTGTGGGATGTGGGTGATTTCTGGAAGGAAGATGGTAAGGGGTGGATGGATTATTGCCAGAATAATTTATTTGACCAGCAGCCTGCACTGGAAAAGAAGGTAGAATTGCTGACAGGCTTTTTGTGGCGCAGAGGCTGCAGATGAGGCAGCCTTGTCTTACAGATCGTGTTTCCAGTTTTGCACAGCCTCTACAATGGCCTATTCAGAAAAATAAAGGGTATTTTCTGAATTGCAGTTAGCCAGTACATGGTGAGTAATGTTTGTTAAAATCCTGGTGGAGACTGGGTGCTTTAGAATCTCTGCATGTGTTGGGATGTCATACTAATTCCTAATTTCACTCACCTATTCCATGTTGTGCCAGTATTTATAAGAACTTCAAAGTACTTTTTTCCTTCACAAATATTTGTGTCATCTTCTATAGGATGGCTAATTTCAAGTAAAAGATTGGTTTTTTTCTGTAATGAACACTCATTCCAATTGGATCAAGTTTTCCCCAGCTTAACAATCAATTTTACATCTAAACAAAAAGCAAAATTTTCAGAAATGTTTGATCGGAAAACCAGTTGTGCTGCATAGAAGCAGTAGTTGCATGTTCCTAGAAAACTATTCCAGAATTTTTAAGACTGTATTTATATTTTGATTTTATAAAATGCAGTCAAGACTTTTCTAGCCCTTATATAGTTTATATAATTTTTATTTGTTGTGCAAATTTTCAAAAACCCTCTTGTTTTGTTAAATATTTAATGAGAAACTTTGGGTTATGTAAACTTGATTATGGAAGCAAACTAAGTGGCTGTTGACAGCAGATGGCAGTCTTGGGTAAAGATTTTGAGTGTAAACCTGCCTTTTTTTGAAAAAGGTGGGATATGGTCTTTGGTTGTCTTAAGAATAACATTGGGTAAAACTTTGAACACTGGAAATGCAGATAAAGAAATCTTGAAACATTGTTTGTACTCTGTTTCAGAAAGAGAGGATTTACTTTTATAAAGGAGAAGTATCATTAGTGTGCTTTTTTCTTTCTGGAGGTTTTAAGTGAAGTATAAAGGTGAATAATAAATGCATTAACTTAATTAATGTTTAATTCTTTTTTTTTAGGGTAGGTGGTGTCACAGGTCAAATTTAGTTTAAAATTTTCCAGATAGAAAGATGTTTAATTCTCATCTTGGAAAATGTAGACTTACTTTGTAATAAGATTGTTTAATTGCATTTTTATTCCTTTATAAACAAAACAGATCATTGTCCTATAGGAATAATGGGCTGTTTCTGCACAGTTTCGGATAGGAAAGAAGGTTTGCTTATGTCTGTGTGCTCATTCATTGTTTTAAGAAGTTTTTCTTGCTAACTTACAGCTTATAGAAGATATGAGACATGAAACAGGTCCCAATACAGATGAAGTACTCATTCTTCGAATGTATCATCAGTATTTTAAATAAACTCTTCCTCTGACTTGTTTGCCTGTGAACAGGTCACATACTGTCTGTAATTCCCTCATAATATTTGTCATTTTCTGGTGAGTAATTTTAGCTGTGTAGCTGAAACAAATACTCAAAAACCTTAGCTGAGAGGTAAGAACACTTGATCGTAAAATCTGCTAGTGCAATTGTAGGATGTCTGAAGAGTGCCAAAGTGGTATCAGCTTCTTTTCTAAGTCCCTGAGATGTTTTCAACATTTCAGCTGTCATGGTGGAGAAACCAGACTGGGGCTTTTCTGGGTGAGCCACGAAGAACTTGCTGCTAACTTGCCTCAAGAGTACACTTACAAACTCTGTAAAATTCTCTATGGTATGCACATTAAAAAGGATAGTTTACAGCCTTACTGATGCTTACAAGTTTATCCCAATATAAAGTATTTTGCCAGTTTCTACTGGTAAAGAAAGATGCAGGCAGCAGCTCTGAGGGCTGCAATTCTTTCCAGGTGAAGTCACTCTAAACACTTCAGTGAGCTTTCAAAATATCAGTGGTCTCACCATTTCCAACTTGCGGAAGGATCCCACTGTTCCCATTGTCCATGGGAAGGTTTGAAGCGGGTAGAGGAGAAGAAAGATGTCAGTTTTGGTGTATAAGTTACTGTTGAGGGGGAGGAAAGAAAGATCTGACTACGTTTGCATAGGAGTTCTGGAAAACACAATTTCCATGTAATTTCCAGGCCTTCAAGAGAGTAAAGTGGGATCAGCCATAGTTAAGTCTGGGTTTCTGGGTAATGGCATTGTCAGCATTTCTATATACAGTGTGAGGATTCCAGGTGACAAAAAATAAATGCTCTCTTTGGTGTGTTTGTCTTCTACAGGAGTCTGTTGTGTAGCCACCTGGGTTTTTAATGTGGTAGAACAATTCTCTGTGAATTTGACTGTGAGGTTTTGTGGTTGTGTTTTTTTCCTTTCAATATTTCAAGCTGATCCTGTAGCTGTTCGGATGTAGTACACCATCATACTGTACATTCAACAGGAGCTTTTCTTTGTTTCATAGAGGGGGATGTGGCAAAATGATTTAAGGACAGACTTAGCAGGAAGTCTTTTCATTTTAGTTTTTAAATGTATCCTTAGCTCTGGGGTGAAATCGTGGTCAAGGTGTTTCCATATTAAAGTGCTGCATTAAACAGCTGTAGAGGAAGAATCATTGCAACTTAGCTTGGCATTGAGCAGTATTAGTAGTTGTAAATGTGAAAGACCCTTTTATGTTCAGACCATGATCTGCAATTCATGGTGGTTTAAACCATTTCTTTTCAGTGATGATGTAAGAACTACTTGTTTGTTGCAACATAAGGTGTTTAATTCTTTAGGGAAAGGGGCTGATCTGAGCAAGCCACCATGTCGAAAAGCAAAGGACATACGGAAAGAAAGAAAACTGCAGAAACTCCTTCAGAACCAGATGTGCACATTTGAAGGCTCTCAACTGCAAGCAGGAGATCAAGTTTTCCTCTTGCAAAACTCTAAATCTAAAACAAACCAACCTAAAACCATAGAAGACTTCGTTTTTGTCTCTTTACCTGATGATGCACGGCACAAATTAGAGGTAATGTGTTGTTCACTGTTCTTGAAGGCAAATTAAGGAAAAGTCTGGTTAAGGAGTTTTTGAAATGCTTAGGTGTTTAGTATCAGTGACTTTATGGAATGGTTATAGTTCAGATCTTGAAATACGTGTGGTACTGCATTTTTTAATCTCTTTGTCTCTGGTGTAGCTGGGGTCTGTGTAACCACAAGAGGGTACTCTTGCACTTGCAGTCAGTCATAGCAGAGACCAGTACAGTTACCAAAATAACTTGCAAATTGATTTCGTACAGTGTGACTTCAAAATGAAAGACTTTGAATTAACTGAGTGTTGAATGTTGAGAGAGATTCAATATTTAGTTCTGTAGTATATAAATACTTAAACTATCTATGCTAATGAATCTTGACGAGAATTTGTAAAATTAAACAGATAAGAAGACAGCTGCTCTTTATAAACGTCATTGGTATGTGTTGATGTCTTTGGAACCTGTAAAAGTGATAGTAGAAAATCTTTCTTAATACACTGTTGCCATTAAATCTATTAGTAATACAGAGTCAGTAATCTGGAAGACTTTTTGACTTTCTATGATTTGTTAATCATAAACCCATTTTCTTTTTATTTTTTTCTGGAAGCTGGAAAACTATATGAACATAAGTAATTTCCTGTAGTTACTGATTATCAATAGTGGTATTGGCAGTTAAAAGATTCACTGAATAACTGACAAGAAGCCATGACATTGATCCATGTCACTAACTCCTCCAGATTTTCTGATGAGTTGCATAACAGAAGTATGATGGCTTTGTCTGAACATCCTCGTTTAGAAGGCGCAGGGAGAATTAAAAGGAGGATGGTTCCAGCAGTGTTTTTGCAGATTGTTATTTGCTCTTTGCTATGGCTGTCAAGTGCGGTGTTTTGTTTTGGGATTTTTTTCCTAACAGATCAGAACCGATGCTATTTGTGAAAATAGAACCATCTTGAAAATTGGGTGTTTTTTGAAATATGCTTGAAAAGAAATGCACTCTTGCTCATGTGATAGCATTCTTTTGGTTAGGGAGCAATCATTTTTACTAAGAACAATTTTTAGTTTATAGATTTAAAAAAAAATTATTTTATTTTTGTGTGTGTAACGGGAATGGTCGGGGAGACTGATAATTTCCTATTACAGTTAATCCATAATTGAATATGGAAACATTGTTTCATTATCCTCTTTCAATTTGAAAAATATCAAGAAATCCTCTTGGGATTAGTGCAATAAAAACATAGTCTTTACATAAAGATCACAGATATGAGTCTTCCAAATGCACAGGTCCTTCAAGTACTTTTCAGCATAGTGAAACTACAAGAAAAGATTTTTAAAAAGTATAGAAATTATCTTTAAAATATCAGTCTTCATACCATTTGTTGTATTATTTCCTGAAACTTATTTGTGTAGTTCTTTTATAGGCATTTTAGTTATCTTAATTTGCAGTTTGAAAACCTTGTATGTTATTCAGTGTAAATGTAAAAGCCTTCAACAGCCTAAACTGAGCTGAAGAATTGGAAGGCTATTGACTTATTTTAAGTAAACTGTTAGGGCCCTTGTGCAGGAAGTCAAAACTTCTCTTTGTTGTGATGTTTGTATATGTATAAATACATAGTTATTGCATGATATCGTAATAATGAATGTGTTTAACTTCTTCTGAAGGTGAGGGTGGTGAGATCATCTCCACCAAGTACACAGTTCAAAGCCACATTTCAGGAGTCTTACCAGGTCTATAAACGTTACCAGATGGTTATTCACAAGGACCCACCTGATAAACCAACTATAAATCAGGTCAGAAGGCCAAATGAATTTTATGCAAAGCTCACCTTCCCCCCCTTCATATGTTTTCTTTCTAGGAGAAACAAACGTGGATTTGATATCCATTATATATTCAGGAGTGTGTAAAATACTATATCAAATAAAATCAACGTCCTGAAAGTGCAAACTCTTTTGATATCTCTTTGTGAGTGCCACAAATATTTGGTCTTAATTGCAGACAGAGAAGTTAAAAAAATTACATGGGGATGCTAGTGGGTAAGAGATGGAGAGGATGAGGCTTTTGGAGATAGATGTTGTGGGCCTTATAAATACAAATCTCCTAAGAACTAAAACCAGCTGGACGCTTAGCCTAGTCTCATTGGCTTTGGTTTGAATGCTTCCATAAGGAGGAACTAGCATGATCAGGGCCAATGTGTGAGTAAAAATTTATCACACATACAAATTGTTGATTTAATGTTCACAGAAGTTGTATAAATCTCTTCACTTTCTATTTAAGCCCTTCAAAAAGTTATCTGTGCACTCCATCTAAATGACCCATTGTTACTGCTTCTTGTAATGACCAGGCGGAGTGTAATAGTTTGTCAGACATACTACCTCTCTCATACTATAAAGAAAAAAAAATTCAGGAGTTTGGAGAAATAGTGTATGTAGCAAGAATATGTAATTGCTAAACCAGGGCAGTGAGTGATGTGCCACTAAAAGAATACATTTTGAAAGTCCTTGAGCCTGTATAATGAAAATAAAATTTGTGGTTGATTTGTTAGATACTTGGTCAAAAAAATAGGTTGAATAAACTGCTGCTTTGGAGTGTTCTAGAGTTACACAATTTTTTTTCTTTAATGAAAGTATCAACAGTCAGTTTGAGCTTAGTGTTAGTTATCAGACTTTCTCCTGTAGGAGTTCTTCTTATTACTATATTTAAAGTAGAAAACTGACTTCAGAGGCTTTGAAGTGGATAGGAGGAGATCTTTTCACTAGCCTTACCTTCAGAAGCATATTATCTGATTATATGCACTTAAAATAGTATGCTTGTATTTTCGTTGCTCTGAAGGTGAGGTTAGTACCTGTCTCCTTTGAGGACCCCCAGTTCAAATCATCCTTCAACCAATCAGCCAGTTTATTTGCCAAGTATCAGATGGCTATACACAAGGATACACCTTCTGACTGTGGCGAAAATGAGGTACAGTTCCCTGCATGCACCTTTATGAAAACATTTTTTTTTAATGCACAGTTAAATGATGGGAAATGGTGTCTCTTAGAGTGATTCTAAACATTAAAATGTTGGCGTTTCCATTTGGGAGGGGAAAGCATTGTGGTTTTTAGCAAGCTTTTGCGGACTTCAGCCTGGGGAAACTGAGCTGAATGGGGGGGATTATGCACCATCCTAACTAATAAACTAATGTCAGTGATGTGTTCAGTAGAGCTCCTGTTTGTACATGATTTTCAGAGAGGTCTGGGACTGAGATTTCTACTGGAAATGGGATAATGGTATGGAAGTGCTTTTTTGATGGCAAAAGCATCTTCTGCTTTAAAGCTGTTTGGTACCTTTTCCACATTTCTCCTTAATTTTTTGTGGTCTTGCTTAATTTTAACAGGTGAAGGTTTAAAAAAATCTCAGTTTTATTCACATTTCATTGCTAAGCATTACTCTCAACTAGAAGTCACCTTTGCAGTAGAAATAGTGCAAAAATATTCCCACTAGCTGATTGTTTGAGATTCAGTGAGAGTACATTACACATGAATAAAATGCTTTTAAAATGGTGGTTACAGGATGCTAATCCTAATCTAATAAGTGGAAGGAAAAAAAAAAGTACTTGTGGGTTTCTAAACAAGCAGCAGTTCTCCATTTCTCTGGCAGGTGGCTGTGATGGCACAACATTTTCATTAGCAGAATTAATAGAACTTTTATGTGAAACTTGTCATTTCTATCTACTGCAAATGTACGACTTCAGTATTGATCAACTATCTAGTCAGACTTTGCTGTTCTTGAGAGCAGTGCTTGCAGAAGTGATACCTAGCAAGCTGTGGCTGCTTTCCAGATAGAATAATAAAACCACATAATCATTTTTGGCTTTAGTTCAAAAGAGTGCAAGGAGAGCTTTTTTGTGAGTTCTCTGTAATGCTACTGTGGAAAGCCATAAAATGTATTCCACTTTGTTTTGTAAAATAATAGGACTCATAACAGTAAGTAGTACTCTTTACCCTTTTTATAATTACTGACAGAAATTGGGTTAATTATAATAATGTAAAAATTGGAAACATGCCAAGAAAGATTGAGCTATTTACGTGATTTGTACCAGGCATTACCTGGTCTGATTAGGGACTTGATTTGTTTGCTACGAAGAGTGTATTTCAGCCCTAATGCTTAGATCTAGCTTATATGCTGCCATACTTTTGCTCTGAAAATCTTGTTGCTGCAGAGTTTGATAGGAACTTCACGTGTACTTACTTATTCTTTGTTTAGAATTATGGATTTATTTTTTTTTAATGTAGTCGTTACATCATGAAGAATCAAGGGCAAAATCACGATGGCTGCTTGCAGTTCAGTTCTGAATAGTGGTTAGCTCTCAGTTCATCCTATCTCTGTTTGGTCAGAGTGCATGGTTTGGTGTAGACTTGGCTTTAATCACCCACGGAACTTTTTTAGTCTAGGGGAGGAAAGTTTATAAAGATGCATTAAGGACAGTGCAGGTTTCCACCGCCTTACAGTGTGAAGTCTATTGTGGGAATTGCTGTTGAATAGGAAGGAGAAGGATTTCTGTTTACTGCTAATAGTTTAATCTGTTTTTCTCGTCCTCTTTTTCCTTGTTACTTGCCATAGGTATTTCCCTACTTTGCCTTTATCTTCTCTCTCTGGCGTCATGTTTTTGCAGGCTTAGTGTGATATTCCAGGGGAGACATAAGACCACCTCTGAAGTGTCTTTTAAATGTAAAAACTCGGTCTGATGCTCATGGGTTTTAATTGAGGTCCTTCTTCAGCAACAGTAGATTATGTTGTGTGTTCATGTGGCTATCTGGCTAAGACAGGCTATCTGTTCACAGTTATTAGGTGCTAAAGCTCTGTCACTTCAATCAAAAGCATTTTGTATTCGATCCCTGCAGGACGTAAACTGAGGAATACTTTACACAAAATGTATTTTGATGTAGTTTAGAAGCATTTTTTTTTTTTTTTAAATACTGAATCTGTGTGGGAGGAGAATTGTTCGAGTCTCTTTTAAGAACAGGAGATACCAAGTAGGGTAAAACTGATCCCAGTTATTGAGAGGAAGGGTGGAAAATGCTATTTGAAAGATTTCAAACTTTTTCTTCTTCCTCTTTTTCAGACTTTTTTTAATACAGAATACAGACATTATGGAGCCAAGTAAAGGTAGAATGAAATTCTGTCCTATACACAGGGCATTTTATCAGGATAGTAATAAGTCTGCTTTGGGCTTTAAACTGGCAAACATCCAGGAATTTTTTTGCATCTAAAAATTAAATTTAGCTTTTAATCTGTGCAAACTAATCTCTGTGTGGTGGATGAACCTCCTTTTCAGGGAGACTCCTGCACACTTCTGTGTTTGGAAAGTTTCTAGTTTAGGAAAAGTATTTCATTTTATATTTGGCTGAACATTTCATATTGAGAAACCTGCCTATATTTAAACTTGGAATCCAACAAAAATTGTTATGGGATGTATTAACAACCTCTTTTTGGAATATATGCTTAGATTGTTGGCGTTACAACATACTGTCTCCCTATGTTAGCTGCTAGACTAGTTTAATATTAACCTTATTACATTAAAAGGCAATTTTAGGAATAGATTTAGAATTTTGGTGATTATTTGAAGGTAACGCTGATGTGGAAAGTTATAAACCGATTCATAATATTAATAAAATGTAGGTGAACCATGAAGCCAATTTATTGCTCAAAGAGTGTGAAAGAAGGCCCTCTTTTTGCACCTATGTAGTGTATATACATCTTTTCATCAAGTTTTTTATGTGAGAAGGGGGAATAGATGATTTCCAGGAGAGGGAATCCATGGAATACTTGACACCAAAGATTACTTTGAACTTCTGGGCACTCTGGTTGGTGCCAGTTTGAGACCAATGATAACTGGTGTTTCAGTGCCCTTCAAGACAGTGGGTCTTTTTGGATTTTGCCATTTCCTCCTTACTTTCTCCTGTCCTCCTTCTGCATCACTGGTGGAGACTGCAGTAGCAGTAGTAATAGTGTGTGTTCATTAAAAAAGAATTTGGTTTGAGATTTTGCTGAGGAGAGTCCTGCAATGCATTTTGGAGATGCAATACTAATTCCTGATTGAGGCAATGACTTCTGTTTGTTCTAATAAAAAGCAAGGTAGAAATTTCATAGTGGGATAAACTTTTTCCAAGACCCAGAGTTGGTGTTAAACCTGAGGTGATGAAACTTGCCTTTTCTATGGAAGCGTCATCACAGTCTTCAGTGCCGCTCTCATTGACGAGTAGAGGATTTGATAAGGTAGAAATATATTTACTATCTGCCAAATAAGTTAATACTCTAGGAACCGTTTTGAGTATCTCCTTACTCCTGGAATTAAAACCCATTTAGCTTGCAAGTGAAAATTTTTCAAATCGGTTTTTATCTTGACATAAAAGCTACAACTATTTTCTGCATAGGCTTTTAAACTATTGATTATCCCCTTTTCTCTTAGTTTGTCTGATATAAATTGAACTTATCTTGGAAATCTTCTCAACCCTCTCAGGAACCTTTGGTCAGTTCCTACAGGATTTCAGCTTCAAAACTGACCCGGTTGTGTCTCTGCTTCAGAGTGCCGTCAAGTGCTGATGTTATGCACAGTCGTTGACATCTAAGAATATTTATGTCAGTGTGTTTTTATTGAATTGAATTGGTGTCCTGAGGAAAAACGTAGCAAACAATTTTCTAATTAAATGTTGCTTCATAATACTTGCTGTTAAATAGTGCTGTGAAAAAACTGATTTTTTGAGTTTTTCTCTGTGGGAATGCACCACCTTATTAAGCTGCTATGTAAATGCGTAGTCATCCAGTGGTTTAGTAATATATGTACTCTTATCTTAAAGAGTTGTTGGAAAAAATCAGAAGAATTAGGGGGAACCTCAACAGATTATTAAGTGGTAAAGTATAAGTAGCTTCTGAATGAGGTAGGGTACAAACATGGAAAATAGGTGTATCACTGCCTATTGGAGAAGTTTATCCAAGGGTGCTCTTGAATTAGCCAAGTCTCTGAACTGTTCATTTTTGGAAGCTGTGAAAATGTCCAAGGGAAGAATCTGTTTTAGAGTTTGTCACATTCTATGCATTTCTTCTGGCCCTTTATGGAACTACTGTATGTGGACCTTTATCTCAAGTCCAAGACGGTAGTTATCATGTAGTGTTCCCAATATAATAGAGCTATTATTCACTAGGGTTTTTTTGTTTTGTTTTGTTTTTTCCTGAAGTAGTGGAAGACTGTAATCATGTTTATTATGAGGATCTATGTCTATAACATACAAAAAGCCACAAATGTAATCAGTTGCAAGGATTTGTTTAATGTGTCTACAAGTTACTTGTTTGTGGGTTTTTTTCTGCTTGGGTGGTGGTTGTATTTTTTTGTGAAATGAGTCAAGCTATAATGAAAAAAATTGAAATAATGAAAGCTTGTAAAAACTGAAGAAGGGAGGATTCTATAATGAGCAGAGCAGAGATAGTAGGCTGAGCATCCTTTCATTGAACAGATGTTGTTTCCCTGTATTATCGGTGAAAGATCAGTTGGACCACAGATTATAGAGCTGAGCTACAGATCAAGAGTACCATAATTATGCAGACAAATTGTACAAATGGAAGTTTATCCACCTTTTTTTTTCTTCATTTGTTGTAAGAAATATAATAAATCATATTACAGCTTTGTCTTAATTCGTACACAGAGAAATGAATAAATATGGGTTTGGAACCTGTAAATTTTTTTTAATTGAGTAACTCTTAATAGCATTGGTTATATTTCTGGGAGAAAATGTGTAGATTAATGTATAGAAGGATGACCTGACAATAAGAAGAGTGAACTTTTTATGTATCTTATATAATTCCAAGAGGCAGAAATAGTTGATAATTGAATCAAGTGCTGGTGCTAGGCAGTGCTAGGGGAGGTAACTTTCTCTACAGATGTACTGCTGTCTGTTTTTTGGCTTTTACCTCAAGAAACAGACAAGATTGAGAGTGACCAGGTAGTATTTTATGGTTTAGCTTTGTAGAATTACAGTACAAAAATCTGAAAACAAGGTGGAAACAAGATAGAAACAGTAACTAGGTCCAAGGGCATAAACTGGCTCTTCAGATGAGAATGTTGGATTTAAGGAAGCTTAGTAATAGGTCTGGCTTGTCTTCTGCTTTGCTAAGAGCAGTCCATATCTGCAAATGTTTTAATGCTTGCTCAAGAGCAAAAATACCTGTGTTTCTGTGTAAAAAATGCAGGGAGGGCTTTGCAGAATACAAATTGCCTGGAAGATGCTATGATCCAACTCTGCCTCAGCTTCAGGATGATTAACAGAGTATGTGGAAATATATATGTAAATGTTTCAGAACATTTTGCCACCTGCATGTCCATTGTGTTTTATATGAAGTGTCAGAATTTATTTCTTGGTATTTAAATGAGAGATACAGATGTGGAACTTTGTAGCTCTCGAGGCAAAGATTTTAAATGAAATGAATACAGTGAAAACATTTCTTCTTGGCCGTTTGATCCCAAGAAGGAATTTTTTTGATCCCAGTGATGTAATCAATGGCTAATTTGGATAGAACAGGGGATATCTCTTGCAGTTCTTCTTAATGAAGTATCATCTCACCAGAGGCATTCCATTTCTGACCCAATGTTGTCTTTTTAATATGCTTCTTGAAGTGAATTATAGACATTGTCAGCATATTTTATAGACACACACATGCATATATGTATATCTTAAAGGTCTCAGCTAGTTTAGTTCTTTAGCTGTATTCAGTTCTTGTGCTAAAAAAAATTAGTGCCTCTCATTCCAAACTGAGTTTTACATATAACATATTAGCAGTATTTTTTTTCCTTCCTGCCTCTTCTCTAGTGAACTCAATGATTGATCTGGGTGGTCTACAATACACCTGGTCCATTAATGTGATTTTTAGGCTTTAAGTCTTTTTACTGTAGTCTTTGTCTTTAAGAAACACGGCTGAAATGTAACTGCAACAAGCTATGTGGCAGCTACACAAGCTAGAAAACATTTCCATAAAAGATCATAAAAATTCTACAGTAGTTTCCAGAAAGAGCAAGAGCGAACACTTTAGTGCTGTTTAGACCTTCTGGAGCAAATGTTTTATTTAACTTTGCATGAGTGTTTTATAATGACAAACTTGTAGAAAAATAGTATATGCCTTCATTCCCTCTGCAAAGCTAGCTGGACACTGTCTTTGCTTTGTGCTTAACTAAATATTTGTCTTGGAAGAAAAGAATTTCACAGCACACAAAAGATACACTGTTTGAAAAGGTGCAAAAAATTACTGAAATAGGTATAGTGGGTTTTTTCTTTCCCAGTTTTTTTTTAATTGCCTCCCAGAAATCCGCTTGAACTAATATGGAAAACTGAGTGAGTAGTCTGGGAAATGCCAAGGAGCACATTCCGATCAATTTGAAAGCTGGTATCAGCAGTCTGTTGCAAACTTTTAGGTCTCTCTAACATAGTTTCCTCTTTCTTTTTTTTATTTTTTAGTGAGAGAACACTTAAAAAAAAAAATCAATAACCTTTGTGGTTATTTTTAGCCTTCTGTAGCTTGCCTTGGCAGCCATATGTTTTTATAATGCTCTTGAATTAGGTTTTTTATCACTTTGGTTGATGGCAACGCTAATCTGATGTTTGGCTCTTTGTGGTCAACTGCTGCTAAGGCAGAACATCTCGCTGCACTGGGCTTGCGTTTCAGATCTCCGATAATGCTGACTTACAGAAGTACTCATTCTAAGTCTTTATCAGCCTTTTTTTCCTGCTGTTTACTTGTCTGGCCCTCGTGACTGTAGTGCCATGGATTCGTGGATTTTTGTTCTTGAAATGCCTGTAAGAGCCAAAGAATTTAGGCATCCAGACAATTAAGTAACTTGTGCACATTCATATCATTTCAGTTCAGATTCTTTTTGCATCAGAGTTTACATTCTTCCTAATTTTTAACACTGACTTTTCTATGTAAATCCATGTAAAATTAAAAATCTGTACTGTAAGACTGACAAATCTCCATTATTTTGAGAGTAAGTTTCTTCTGAGCAAAGCCACAGTGACTTTTGTCACTCCACAAGGGAACTGAAATGGTAATTCTGAAATGTACCTTCTTGTCCCGTCGGCAGTTATTTCTATTTCATTAGTCCGATTCTTGTACTGAAAACTACATGAGTTTAAATCCCCTCTTTCTTTATGTACTATGTTTTGAAGGCTCTTTTCACCTTGGGGTCTATGGTTATCTCTGAAACTGTATTTTGTTAGCATTCCTATGTATTTGTAAGTCACTGTTGAAAATACTAAATAGAGCCAGCCCCAGAAAAAGTCTTTGATTCCTCTGCTAACTTAGCTCTAGTATATTGCCTGCTTCAAGGATAGCAACAGAGCTTGGCACCATCTTTCCTTGTAAACATGCTACATTTTGTCACATTTTCCCAATTTTTAGAGAAAGCTACAGAAATTTGTTCATTTTCCAGCTTAATTCAAATCTGTTTTCCTAGATAGTTTATTGTTTGTTTGATTGGGTTTTTTTTGGGGGGGGACGTCATTTAACAGCTTCTTCTAGCCTTACTGAAAGTTTGAGTTGTTTTTTTATTGTCTTTTTTTAAACTTTTTTCACTCCACAACTTTATGGCTAATAATGATTCTAGTCTGTTTTGGCTAGAGAGGGTTCTTTCAACTAAAATATGGCAGCCCAGTGCACAAAATAAATCCTAGCACATTTCTTAGGACAAACTGTGCTTAATACTACAGACCAAGTTCTTTAAAAAGTAAACTGCCTTAGGAACAGGTTTTGGTGATGAGCAAGGAAGAGTTAATATTTGAGAGCAAAAACCTATTTGTTCTGAACCTGTAAGAAGTACCAGTGACTTGAAAGTAGTAGAGCTCAAAAGGGGGACATTGCTCCTTTCTTTGGTGGTGGTAGGATGTCCTACACACTCATGCAGGGTTTGCACTAAACCAAGAGGAGCTGGATAAAACAGATAAAGAGTTTAGCCTGGAAAGGAGCTTCTAGAGAAGAAAAACCCAATTCTAGCTCTTTGTTTCCCTGCGTGTCTAAAATACCTAAAGATTGCACTACCTGAAGAGGAAAAACTCTTTACAAAATTAATATATAGGGAAGATGCCAGGAGGCCTGTATAAAGAATGCCAGCTTTTCATGGTTCGTTTCTGTTAGTGAGTTCATTAAGGTTCGTTTGGCCACTTCTAGTTCCCAAGATGGGGAAGCATTCATTATGTTAGCCTTGGAAGCAGGGGAGGGAAGAGAGAATAAACTTGCTTGATACGCTGGAACTGTATCTTGTATGACTTGTCTTCTGTATGGAAACTTGTAGCATTATTTTTTTATTTTATTATGAGCCTGACTCCTCTATGTAAAACAAAACCAACCAATATCTTTGGTTTATTTTAGTCTCATTAAGAGATTGGATTTTAAAGAAAAAAAAAAATCCATTCCTCACCCCTTCTTTATTCAAAGGAAAAAGGCAAATACTCAATTTTCCTTGACTGTGAATTGCAAATACGAGCAAACTCTAATACTGTCAAAGGGAAAATTATAAATGAACACCTTTCTGTGATGTCTTCACACTGAAGATCTCAGATAATTTTACAGTTACCAATGATGACAGCTCAAAGCTGTTTTTTCCTGAGAAGGCTATGACGTCATTGTGTGACATCAGTAACCCTTGCTTTCGGAAAGTTACTGAGCTACTGGGTGAAACCCATTCTGGTTTATCATCCAAAGCATCTGAATGTCTTTTCCCTACTTGTAAAAGCAACCAGGTGTTAACACTCTAGTTTTATTACAGCTTTTTAAAGCTGTGCATGTGCTTTTACTTGAGCAAGTAGCTTTGGATTGAACCAAACCTTCCTTTTATTTTTCTACCTTTTTTTCCCATTTTGATTTAATTCTCAGTGATGTGTTCCTCTCTTAGTTTTATTAATTATATTTAAACTTATTTGCCATTGTTCTGTTGGTTCTTTCTGGCAGTTATAATTAGTTTGCACCAAAGCAAAAATGTTGTGGATTTCATATATATTATATAGTCTTTAAAAGACTAAGGTTTATGTAACTCAGTTTGAAATTAAAATTAGAAAAGCATGACTTTGTGAAAGGAATTTTAACTGTGCTTGTGTGACAGATTGAGTTATTTTTACATGCAGCACCAGCTTTTGACTGTATTTCTGTCATGGTTTATTGCATCATTTTTGGATTGTGTTCATAATAATCTTGCAGTATTAGATGACTTTGTTAATTTGGAAACTGAATCTTACGTTTACTTCAGTTTTACTAAAGGCATAGACCAGGTGTATTCTTGGGTTATGATGAAAGTGCTGTGGATTTGGGGGTGGGAGGGGAGAGTAAGGGTTGAGAAGATAACGGCAGAGGTCAGTGGGTCTAAAATACTTATTAAAATCTCCAGCTCTATGTGTCAATTAAATTCTTCCTTAAAAAAAAACCAACAAACCCACAACAAAAAATTGATGGGTTTTTGAGTAATTGTTTCTTAATTGACTTCTAGAGAAGATTCGGTCTTTTGAATTTTTCTGGGACTTGATTAAGAAAATTGTCTAAACTAAGAACTTTAGCAAGTGTCAGCAGGTGAAATAATATGTAACAAGACTTGCAATGTTTTTGTGGTTTGTTTTTTTTTTTTTC
>NW_009605653.1:6890-41282 GCF_000690535.1 Cariama cristata | reverse complement strand
CATTTTTCTATCTCTGTATTAATTAGAGCCTGGTCCCTGGCAGGGATACGTTGAAATTGAACGTTTGGAGTTGGGTTGTTTCTGGGGAGTCATCCTGTCTGGAGGCGAGGGGCTAACTTGCAACCGTAAAGGCTGTCAAAACTTGCGGAGGAAAAGCGGTGAATTGATTGCAGAGCCGTACGAGCGTTACTTTTGGGCAGGTGAGACTAGGTACTGACTCTTTTGGATGCCCTTTTCAGGATTTGAAAATATTACCAACTCTATCACCTGCTTTACTATGGCAGAGTTCCTGCCGATATTTTGTGGTATTTTGGCTTAGTGAAGTAATTGATCACTACACAAGTCTGTGGTTTGGCTCTGCCGTTACAACTGCAAAGTAGGGCTGTTGAAATTATTTTTTGTTTTCCTTCAGAAATTTGGATTCATGTTTTAATTTTAGGATTGCAAAGTATGACTGCCTAATGTGTATACAGTTAATTGATATATTTAAAAGCAGGATTGTTTTGCTTTCGACTGGCAGGGTTTTTCTTGCAAGTACAAGAGCTGCTAAGACGTTCTCAGCAGCTGCCTCAATCTCTACAAGTAGTCTAATGTTCGGTCCCTATAATGTGAAAGAAGACATTGTTCCTTTTTTCTGTACTATTATTAAGTTATTAATTTCTGCGTATGACATGTTTGCCGTGAAGTGTTATGGTTTTTGGTTTCTGGTTTTTTTTTGTTTGTTTGTTTTTTCTTTTTTCTTTTTTGAATGCTCCCCACAAAAGAATGGAGTTATGTTATCTTTGTGCTACAGCTTGCAAAGATATGGGTGTTCTGAACACTAGGTGTAGAGATTTCAGTTAATTTGATGAAAACTTCAGGACTAGGGTGTTTCAGTTGTTGATTGTGTATGTTTGGGGCGGGAACATTAGGTTATATCACAAACACGCACTGGCACTATCTTCAGACCGTTACAGAGATTGTTAGTGTTCATTTGTCATTTGTTTCAGAAAACTTTGGATTGTGCCATTCATTCGTGTCTTCCTTTTTGTTTGGGGTCAAATCAGGTGTTTTAGTACTGTGTTGAATTTGTCAGCAATTCTGAGCAGTCAGTGAAACATTCATCCGGTAACTTTTGCTTGTTTGTCAGAATTGTCTTTAAGATTTGAGAACTAGTTTTGTGTATTGCTTTTCTTTCCTCCCCCATCCCCTCTTTCCTTTAAATACTCAGGGTTGATATAAAGTTCAAAATGTACATTTATCTATAAGCCATAGAAGTGTCAGGTAGCAAAACTTGTAGGATAGACTAACAGGGTGGTGGTTAATTAGAAAGCAAGTAGATAAAGGTTTAACCTTGAGATATGATCTGTGCATTATAATTTCCAACATAGTAGTCCCTGCCTTCATCAGTCTTACTTTGAAAGAGTTGAGAAGCTGAGGTTCGTAATCCCTCTGAAGAAGAGGAAGTTAATTAGCTCCATGCAGATATTTTAATGAAGGGATAATGGCTACTAAGATCCTGTGCTTTTATTGCCAGGTTAGAATTTTTTTCTTTTTCTTTAAGAAGGAAGCTGTTCATGGGGGAAGTATTTTGTTGCAGAACAGTAGCATCCTACTAGGAAGTAAAAGTTCAAGCGTTTATTTTTAAAGCTGAAGGAATTTTTCTTTTGCCGAAATATGTTTAATTCTTTAATGGCAACTACTTGCTATGGATTCTGATTGTCTTTTAAATACTGGTGTGGGAGCATAACAGTTAATGACTTGTTAATTCTTGTTAAGCTGTGTTTGTTACTGAAAAGCATTCTGTTTTATGAGCTGTATTTTAGGTATCTATGGATATTTAGAAGTCCTGTTTTTCTTGAAAATCTTACAATTCCTTTACAAAGCTAGATGCCTGCTGAAGAATTCTCTAACTATTTATACAGGGGAATTATCAGATTTTCAGTAATAGATGCAAATTAATTCTGATTTTCTTAAAATGTAACAGGCAAGGACACTTCTTGCAGAGTATTTAATTTGTGACCTTCAGTTTTACTCCCTCGTGTCACTTCCAAATTGTTCTTGCTTTTCAGTTCTGCTGGAGTACATTCTCTGAAAAAAAATGTGCTGTCTTGTTTGCATACTGCTGAGAATATTTTCTGTTCTTTTTTTAAGGTAGATCCTTCTTGTTTAACCAGTGGATTTAATGACAAAGTTTGCTGCCCATGCACAATAAATTGAGCTTCTTACAGTCTCAGTACCTGTCCTACAGAATTAAATTGCTATTTTTGGAATGTATGTGATTGACTTACAGACCTTCAGTCTTCTTGGACACATTTAACTGTTTATGAAAACCTTGCAGCGTAGTTTCTCCCTCTATAAAGACAGCAGTTACCCACTATGCTGCCGGAATTTAAATAACTGCAGTGAAGGGCATACAGCATTTCAAGCCCTTTGAAATGCACAGTTGGTTAATAACTCTTTTAAGACTATGAAAGTGTTCATCTAGGTGTGTCATTCCTCTGGGGCATGCAGTCATTCACTTAGGCTATGTGTGTCCAACATGCCTGTGGAAAGTGAAACAAATACACTTCAAAATGAAGTAACAAGTATTTATTACTTTCAGTAGAACCACCTTTATTCAAGCTTCTCTCTGCTGTCCAATATTACCAGTAGTTGACCACTACTGAAATTTGGCTGGTAATAGCTGTTTAGGTGACACAAGCAAGCACTGGTGAAAACTAGAAGTAAGGTGCTCAAGAGGACGTGACTGACGCTCCCCAAATCAATGGCCTGCATCCCTCTTCTGCTCCTGGAGCCCTGGCAATGTGATCTGTTTGTAAGGCAAATCCCAGAAGTCACCCGTGTTCTCATACTTAACTCCTGTTGGCAGCAAACATGACACATGTGAGTCTGAAAGATTATTTAATGATATCACAATCAAAGTCTCAGCAGCAGTAAGGTCACAACACGTTGTAAGGCCCGCGGGGCGCTGCCTCCTTGGGGTACCTGTGGAATTCACAGGCAGCTTCACAACACAGCCAGGGTGGGAAGGACAGGGTGGAGTGGGTGGAGAGGGGACAGAAAGCCAGTGGTTTTGTTTCTGTAACAAGGTTTATTGGTCTGCAGCTGGGGATGTGACAGCTCTTGAGACGTCTTGAGAACGGCAGGTTTATCTTTCAGGCTAGGCAAGGCAATAAAAGGTGAGTTAGTGTTACCAAGGGTAGACCTCAAATTGTTTACCGGTTGTAAGTTTATTTATATAAGTATTTATATGGTGCATTGTGAAGACTGATTACTTGAGCTTAAAAATGTTCCAGCTGCTAGAATGGCCTGTGCTGTCTTTCACAGATCGCAGTGATGTGAAATGACATTCTGAGTTTGAGTGGTGTTGAACAGGAGTTACTTGCTTCCCTTCAAAAACAATTCCTCCCACCCCCTCCAGGCAATTCACTTTTATGGACATAGTATCCACTCTTTTAATGTGTACAAAACATGAATGTCTTAATTGCTTAGCAAGAAAAGAGTGATAGATGTAAAGGTGTATTATATTGTTGGTCTTAGGGGTTAGCAATTGTTCTAATCTCTTGTGTGTTAACTATGTTAAACATTTACTGACTGAATATAAGCCCATGTTTTCAGTAATTCCATGCTTTTAAAACTTTAATTAAAGGAAGCAGTAATTAGTTTAATGATTTTGAGAAGAATGCATTAATTTTAAACAGTTGTTCAGAATAAGTATACAGTAAAAAGCAACCTGAGCCATCATGTCTGCGCTAAGGGATGGCGGTGAAGGAAGTGCTAGTTAGGATTAGAGAACCTGTAGTTTCTCCAAAGAATGTCTAGGATTTATGTCCACCAGATATTGCTTGTTACAGTTGCATATTATTTATGATTTTAGCCAGGCATTTAATACCTGTTAAAGAACTCAAGCATTTCAAAATATGGCAAGTACAGTAACAGTGCATGGTGGTAAGAATCGCTGAAAGCTTCCTAAATCAGATAGTTCTTGCATGACTTGAGGTTGTAGCCAGAGGTGATCATCTGCTGTTGTTGGAAGCAAAGCCTGTTTGTTGTAGACAGGTTAGTTAAGGAAAAGAGGGATAGTACTAGTTCAATATCAACTGCTCTGCCTTCTGTAGTCTTTGGATGCTTGTTTTTATCACGTAACTTGCCTGTGGTTTAATAGTTGGGAGAGTTAAACTAACTGTAAATTCCCGTGTTGGTGTTTTTTTGGCTGAAAAAGTGCTGACTTGGTTGTAGTTGTCACTAGTCTCTCAAATGCCCAAATGTGTCTTGAAATTGTACACTGACAGTAAAACAATCTCATTGTGGTTCTGACTAGCTTTAAAACATGTTCAGTGTATTTGCTATGTGATTCAAAAAGTGGCTTTCCTACTTCTGTGGTGCGTTAAGCTTGGCTGGCTGCCAGGTGCCCACCCAGCCTCTCGCTTGCTCCCCTTCCTCAGGGAGACGAGAGCTGGAAAATAGGATGGAAAAACTTGTGAGTTGAGATGAAGACGGGGAGATTGCTTATCAGTTACCGTCACAGGCAAAAGAGACTTGACCATGGGGTCAGTCCATAGCAGCTCCTCCCCACACTCCATCCTCATGCCGATCCTCTGCTCCAGGCTGGTCTCTTTAGGGGCTGACAGGGAATCTCTGCTCAGGTGCCCAGAGCTCCTGCTCCTCTTCCTCCTCGCCTCCTGCTCTCACCTCTGGGCTCGCAGGGCTGTTTCTCACACTTCCCCCCCTCACTCATTACTCACAGGCAGTGTTTTTCCCTTCCTTCCCTGAGGTGCCACCATCTTGGCTACGGGGCTCGGCCATGCCCTGCAGTGGCTACGTTGGGTCTGACACGGGGCAGCCCCGGCCTCTCCTCACAGAGGCCGCCCTGCAGCCCCCACCAGCACCTGGGCATCTGCACCCAGTACAACTTCTGAAGAAGAAAACCGTTATGTTTTGAGTATTTCTTTTAGTAGACCTGGAATAACACTATACATAGCCCTGAAGTTTATTCCTGCCAACACAGGGGGAAGGTGTGGGAAGGTGTACTGATGTCTAGTAAGGTTCTGGCTTCTGCCTTAGGCTCCCACGTGGGAGTTTCTTGCTGTCTGGGGCAAGATGAGAAGGTTCTAAGTGTGGCATATGGGAGACTGCAGATTGGCTGCAGGGGCCCAGAGGTGGATGGCTGGAGAAGAGGAGAACATGCAGCAGGGAATAACTTGTGTAAATACGCTCACAAGCATGCTTAGGTTTGTGTTAGTCCTGATCCATCATCCCTCGTGTGCCCTGGAACTGCTGACCCCTGTGGAATGGCCCCTGAGGATGCTAGCTTTCCCCGGGCACTGTTCTCCGCAGCATCTGGCTTGGTTGCCTGGGCTGGAACATCCTATTGATTGCACAGCTACTCTCAAGTGACCTATTTCTCTGCAGCCAGCCGTGCCGTAAGTGGCACTGCATCTTTCTGTCCTCATTCCCCAGGGATCTTTGCTGTTTTTTGAGAATCAAATGGCTGCTCTGTAGAAGGAGGCATTAACACAAATAAAAGAAGGGCAAGTATTGAGAATTTTTTTTTTTCTTTCAAGGTATGATAATCCCTGAAATGTGGAAAGATGTGACAGGTAAACTCCTCCTTTTACCTGAAGGGGTGTACATGAGTGGATTGCAGGGCATGATTTCATTTTACAGCTAAAATAATCTGGTGGGTAGTTGCTCCCACCCTTCTGGGTACCTCTGCTCATGTATCCTTACTGCTTCCCATGTGCCCACTCTAGCACTTGTTCAGCCTTATGGCAAACTAATTCAGGGAGCTGGACCAGGAGAATACTAAAGTTAAATAAATACTGAAGGGGGATTTACAGTTGCTCGACCCATGTATGAGACATCATTGCAGGAAGCACCTATGCTGGTGTTAGGTGGGTGTGGAACACCGGGAGTCAAATGGACTGGCTCTTCGGTCAGCTGATGGACAGTGGAAAAATCTCCTAGCACAATCTTGCCTTGCCACTGCTCATGACATCAGGAAGTATATAGTTAATCCTCAGACTTACCATGAAGGCCAAGGAAGATTAAGACAAGAGGATCAGGGAAAAAGTGACATTAATTCCACTGGACAGTGTAGCTTCCACCAATCAGTGGACTTGCATACAGGTTGAAACAGGTCCAGAATAATGGATAATGACTGGAGAGGTAGTAGGAGACTATCTCAGTCTTGCTGAGGAAGGGCAGTGCCAGTAGCATCAAGGAAGAGTCTTACTGCCTCTTTAGTGATTAAAATACCTGAAGTAGACTCAGCAAATACAAGTAGAAAATCGAAGGATGCTTTTCAAACTTTAAACTTCCTAATAAGTTAAGAGACCGGTGGTGTAGTAGTATTCAGACAAGAAACTGTTCTTGAATCGTCCTGGAGTCAGATCTGAGATTCCTTATAAGGTATCTTTCTGGTTTTAATGTCTCCTTTACTCCTTTTGTAGCATAGTTTCCAGATGGTGTGGAAAGCTGCAACTTTTTCAAATGTTTCAGAATAAATAAGACTTTTTTTTTTCAAGTCTGTATTTCTTTAAAAGATGGTATCGTCTGTCCTGAAGATCATCTC
This sequence comes from Cariama cristata, assembly GCF_000690535.1. NCBI lineage: Eukaryota > Metazoa > Chordata > Aves > Cariamiformes > Cariamidae > Cariama > Cariama cristata. The sequence continues at coordinate 34,726 of NW_009605653.1, read as the reverse complement.
TGCTGCCAAGCTATTTATACCTTTTGGCAATTCTGAACCTTTGGAGGCATTCTTATAGTTGAGAACTAATGCTTTGTATAAAAGTTCAGTGACTAGCACTGATCGAAAGGCCTGAAGGTTCTGTGGGTAATAAGAAAATGAAGTGGGAGTGTGGTGACGCAACTAGAAGCACTAAAAGGCATTGAAAATACCATTACTTAAAACTTTATCACTTTAGCTAGAGAGTTTATGGAAGACAAAGCTAACAGTTGTACTCTTAACCTCCTTCTGTTCACTTTGTCAGAAATACCAACCTGATTAAGCAAGGGCTGTTGTGTGGTCAGTAGAATTATTGTAATGTAGAATTTTACATCAAAAGTGATTGTAGTTGTGAAGATGGAAACTCAAGAAATACTGCTTTTGACTGGAAGCATCCTAGGCAGGGCTGATGGTGTGCAGTGTGAAGGATTTATTTTTCTAACTACTGCTCACTCTCTTTCCAGAGGATTGTCACTGCTGATATTGAATATGCGTGAGTGGAAGCTGTGAAGCTGGGCTTGGGGAAAAGTTGTGCCTTGTGACATGAGCATTGGAAGTTCATAAGGAAAATCTCATAATGACTTAAGTGAAGCCAGAATTTCATCCTTTTAACCCAAATGTAACAGTGTAGGAACTCCTTTACACGATATGCGTACTTCTGTTAGCATGCTCTAAAACTGCAGTGTGGAGGCTCGGTCTGTGATACGTCCATGTTAAAGTAGATCCTATTGTGTGTGTAATGCAATGACAGAAAAAATTCTAGCAGTGTTATACGTGAGCAAAATATTTCAGGGATTTTTTTTTTTTTCCCTGGTCTCTGTCTTCACCATTTGTTTTAGCATCAAGGATATCTTTAGATCTGATACCTGATTACAAGGAGGAGAGAAATTATGCTTGTTTTTCAAAAAGTAAAGACTGCTAGACGCCTTTATTTGGTCCACTTTGGTAAGTGTGGGAACTGCATAAAACCATTTAGTATTTTTTGACTCATTCTAGCTGCTATGGTTACTTCACTTTTCCTCATGCATAGAGGAGACTGAATTAACTCTTTAAGCAGAAAGAGGGAGGACAAAAGTAATTCTATAAGAAAAATATTGGAATGACAAACAATTTGGAGAAAAACTTACCCGGTCATGGTTTTGAATACCAATAAAGCTAAACTGCAAGAAGGGCTGAAACACAGATGGTAATCTGTGATCATTAGCTTTCTTTTTTTTGATAGGAGAAGGATTCAGCTGGTCACTTACAAGTGCACAGCTTTTTAACAGACTCTAGGAACTGACTGCCTCTCTCAAGGGCTTGCTGTTCAAAATTTACATTAACTTGAAGCATAACTTAATGTGTTTATTTTCCTAGACGTTCCCCTCTTCATATTGTGATTCACTTTCCAAGTTTAGAAGCTAGCCTTCTCCTCTGCATTACTATGTGGAAGTGAATGGAAACTAAGAATATCGTTTTGTGTTTCTATGGGGTGAATAGTGCATTGACTCCAAAGACAAAGAGGCAAGCCAGCATAGCAGGCATGAGGTAATATATCTAATCTGTGTGCCAAATGTGAAATAAGAAACATCTGCAGTTTGTATTTTGAAGTTCTGTTTTATGCAAATGCTCTATCTGGAAGCAGAAAACTCACAGGAGTGCCATCAACAATTGGACTGAATTCTCGGTCTTGCTCCTGTCAGTGATGAAATGAAAGCAACCCCCTTTCTTTCCTGACAAGGATAGGAATTTCATCGTTGGGTTGATATTAAATAACTACAACTAAATGCAGTCTGTATAAAAAATTATGAAGTGTGTTATGAATCTGAGTTCTTGTTTCACGTACTTTCTAGAATAGAAATCAGGAAGGCCGAGTCCATTATTACATACTGTGTCAGTCTAAGGATTCTGCTACCTTTTTAGCTGGCAGAATGCTATGTTGAACACAGCTTTCTGCTAGTTGGACAGATTTTGTCCTCCACAGTGAAGCCAGCAGAGATTTATGCCTATTTCGCTCCAGTTTAGAATCTGCCTTAATGTGCAATTTGGCAGTAGGGGTAGGCCTGGTTACTAGCTAGTTGCTGCTAGGCATCAGAAGTGTGCCTGCACGTTCCCACTCCTTCCTTGGCACTGCTTCTGGCCTCACCCCTTACTGAGCCAGCTTAGGAAATCAAATTAGCAGATAAGCTTTTTTGTAATGGGGACAGTTTGTTCCTGAACCACTTTCTGTGGAGTCTGGAGTGGCAGGGCTTATGCTGGGGAAGCAAAGGCAAATACGTGTCTGGGAAAGGTGAGCAGCCTTTACGCAGCAGCTGACCACTACATCCGATTAGCTCTAAGGTCAAACACCATTCCCGGCTCAAACCCATTAGCCAGCAGCATACGCTAGCCAGCTGGACTCTTTGATAGAAGGACAGAGCTGGGCACCTTTTTCTTTCTATGGACTCTAGTGTGGGGGGTTGATAGAGAGTGAGCTGTTGGATTATGTCTTTAAATGCTGTGGCAAGATTCTCTAAGGCTCGTATGTCAAACTGACGTATTTATTCTTCTTGGTTCCCATTCTTTCTTCTAGATTGCGTACTTCCCTGCATGAAGAACCTTGTTGTTGTACTGTGTCATACACATTTGTGAAGTCATAAAAAATGTAACTTGCAGAAGTTCACACTGAAATACTGTTTTGTGTAGAAGACAAAGGTTTTACAGCTATAATGATCTATGATGAGAGATTGTACATTTAGCCACTTTGGGGTGGGGGGGGAGGGGGACACCAAAGTGGTTTAACTTTTGTTAAGGAATTCCAGAGGCAAAAGAAGCTGAAGATTTGGTGACATAATCTACTTAAATTTTAGCTCTCTTAAGAAACTGGAGCACAAGTCCTTAAAGTATGACCATAGTCAGGTTCTTCTAATTGATACTGCCAATCAAGCATATGTTTACTTTGAGGATTGTATTTTGAGGAGTTTCTTCTTTTGGTTTCTCTCTTCTACTTTCATACTTCTTCTCTATTTTATGATGGTTTTTCTCTCTAGGAAGTGAATTCTTTCACACATGAATAATACAGAGGACAAGCATGGGCCTTTGTATGCCAGGCGGTATGTTATCAGGCTATACAAGTAAAAACGCCAGTAAAAGGATGTCTCTCAATATTTTTATGCTTAAACTCTTACATTGCTTTTTTTCTCTCCCTGCTTCCCTCTATATCTATACATTTTAGTCTTTCTTCATACTTAGGATTGCTCTAATCAGTTTCCAACTGAAAAAGTAGGAGAACTTAATTAAATAGCTTGCAGGCTCTGTCAAGAAAGCACACTAATAAAGGACATGAGTCCTGGAGATGAATCATACTTTAGCTATCTGACATTGTAAAGTGCTTTTGAGAAACTGAAATGTAAAAATTCAGTAGTTAGGGCTGTCATTTCATCCCACTTTGCCCTGCTTTTTCTTGCACTTTGAGTAAGCTGTATCATCCACCCACTCTCAGCTGCCGTCAGGTGAGAGCAGGGCCTAGGGCCTTCTGGTGCCTCAGTTGATGGGCCGCTGGTGGAGCCGTGAGCTTCCACCACCTCCGGCCTGGTTGTGAAAGGGGTCCCAAAACTGTCATCTGGGCGCCTGGCCTGAAAGCGTTGGAAACCCTCTCTTACCGGTGTACTGCTCCTCTCGGAAGAGGGGAGGTTGCACTGTAGACCTAGAACTTGTTTTGGACATTTGTGTTGATAAAAGTTGCAGTGTGTTTTGCAGAAGGATCATAGAGATGAAGGGCACCTAAGTAGATATTCGTCTGGGTGTCAGGGTTGGGATGCCAGTTTTTTAACATTAGTTTCAAGAGTATTTATTTGTCCATGTAAGTTTTCTTTTTGCCTGTGTCTGCAAGGAACACTTACATGCCTGGTTCTTTTTTTGTGTCAGGATATCAGATTGAATGAATCCAGGTTATCTTTTGCTTCACCTTTGATTGAAGGAGGCTGCTGTTGCACCATGCTATCAGCTGACTGTCAGCTTTTTAGAAAAAAATGATATAAATATCTGAACGTATGACATCTGCTCTTGTGTCTACTTTTTGGAAAGATTTTTTTTTTTTGCATTTGACGTTCCCCTGCCTCCATTTCCTTTTCTCACTCTTTGTGTCATCTTTCCAGCAGTTGGAAAAAAATAGGGTATTTATTGGCAAAGAACTGTTGTGCGTGAAACACCACCAAAGTGAAATTTTCATGACCTTTCAGCAGTAACAATGTTGCAGCTACGATGAGTAAACATAAACGTTTTCCAACTGAAGTAAGTTTATTCTACAATACAGCAAACGGTTGACCGAGAGACCATTTGTGGGTTGGTTTGTAGACGTGTCCCTTTGAAGGGACGTGCGGTTACTCAGCCCTGTGGGATGGGGAGAGAGTGCAAAGGAGAGGCTGCGAGACCTTGAAGGGTTCGTGGAGAAGGGCAGGGGGAGGAGAACCTGCAACTGGGATGAGTTCAGCGATGTCAGCGGGCTGTAGGTGTGGGGGAATGGGCTTGAAGGTGGGTTAACTTCTTTCAAAATACTGTTGTATGATCGTCTGGTGTAATTAGTAGAGTTTTGTGTAAAGTTGTTGATAGTGAGGGTGAACCGAATAACTTTGGCAGTGTGTTTGGGCTGAAATGCTGACTCTCTTTCCTTGAAAGACCTTCGGGCATGCTTCAGTGCCGTCGTGGTGTGAAATACTATTGCCCAGCCTGGTCACATCCGTGACGACTAGAATGAGCTTTGCATAGTTGTCAGTTTTGATATACTGTAGTGAGATGTCCCCCTTCAGAGTCCTTTGAGTGTATAAATTTACACTGGCTGTCACGGGTGGTTCACTTCTGGTCACAATCTATGCCAGAGTCATGGTGTGGAACAGAAAAATCGGTATCCTTGGGTTAGGATGTATGTGCTGTGAAACCCAGTTAAGTCTTTTGCTGTTGCTTTCTATTCAGCGTCTAGGTGAAATAACAGTATCATAGCTGTCACTTAAAGTAATACTTTTTACATTCTAGCATGTTAGAGATATTTTAGGAACCAAATATAAAGATGGTGGTGGTGGTGTTTTGTATATGCAGATCATGTGGGATCTGTGCGTGCCACTGAAATTAGGAGTGGTAATGCTCCAGAATTAACTAGGTGCTTTCCTGGCAGCAGTAGCTGGCGGCATTCTGTGATACACGCACAGAGACATGTTTTTGTGGAGTGAAATTTCAACAACTGTTCTCTTTTAATAAATAATCTACTTCCTGCACTTTATATACTTAGTTGTTAACTGATCTGTTTTGAATGGCTGGGCTGGAACCGCAGCACTATGTTGGTATATTTAATGGGCCAAATTCAAGGATGCAGTCACTGTTTGTATAAACAAGGCTCCTTCTGAGATTTGTTCGGGATCTTGGACATACTTTGTCATGTTTGTCGCTGTAAATTACAGCCAGGTAGGATGACACTACTTTTCTTTCTCTTCTATTAAATGCTATGAAAGGTAGATTTTCCTGACCCAGTAAGGGATGATCATCATCAAATGATAACACACAGTTTAGCCACACTTCTAGAAATTTTTGTCTGCTTTTCTTGCCCCACGCTATTTTGGGCAGGTGGACAGTGGCTGTTGACTGTCAGGTTTGGGATCAGAGCAGCAGGGTAAAGCAGGTGTGCTTGCTGAGCAGCGTGGGGACTCCGCGGTGTCTTCTCCCCCTCTTACACTCGGTTCTTTTAGCGTAAGCTGTTGGCTGGATGAAAGGTGATATACTTACAGGGAGCTGTTGAAAAGGAGATGGGGAGCATAGAACAGGGCGTGTAGCGATTGATGATTCTTCAGGACTTGGCTTGGAAGATCAGGTTCAAATAACGAAACTAATAAATGAATTTTTAAATAGTGACTTGGATTAATGAGGTCTGTAAGGTCTTACTTTATGGGTTACATTTCCTTATTGCAACTTGTATAATTACTTTCCCTCAGCAACGGGGAGGGGGTCTGCTCTCTGACACTTTGAATTGGGTACATGCGGCTTACTGTTGAGACTTAATTAATTGAGTTTGTTTCTACTATCTTGTTGCTCTTATTTGACCATTTATGGGAGTGGGTTCAATCAGCTTTGAAAAGCTCTCTTTCATGTAGACAGTTTATTTTTGTAATGGCCTTCTGTTGTGCAGGATCACTGTTAGATCAGCAAGGTGAAGCAATGATGTGGATGTGCCATCAAACAGTAAAAAGTGTAGACTCCTGGAATATGTTGTTAGCTATCTTTTTAAAAAAATGCAGCATGTTTAGTGTCAGGACTTTTGTGGGAGGCAAAGAGGAAGCATTTGTTGAGGTGATCACGTGCAACCATGTTGCATTGGCACATCTAAAATAGGTTAAAAAGCACGTACTGCTTACCTATTCAAATTATAAACCAATTCTCTTGCTTGGGCCATATCCCTCTTAAATACAGAGGCTGCTCCTGAACAGTAGAAGCCCAGTGAGTGAGAAAATGAGACTGTTGCACCCCGGTCCGTGCCTCTGTGTACCAGATGGCTGTAAGGGGAAGGCCTGATCTCACGGAGGGCACCGTGGGTGCAGACCTGCCCGCAGCCAGCTGTGCACGACCAGGGGCAGCGAGAGGGAGCGAAGAGACCCTTCGGGAGCCCAGAGCACCATGCAGAGAGAGTGGAGTGTTTTCCTAGAGAGCCAGATGGGAGCTGGCAGACCTGCGCCAAACCAAGGCTAATAAACTCCTGCTGGCCTCCTGCTGATCTGTATGTAGCTATGGATGTGTACAGCGCTTACCTCTTCAGGCCTACCAGCTCAAGAATTAGGCTTTGTGAGTTAACTTTGAAATGCTGAACTGCCTCTGGATGCAGAGGTACTCCAGACAGTGCTAATTCTATGTTGGGCCAGCAGGTCCTCCTGGACATGTGCTTCTGCACCACACTTGGGACCTGGTCTGTCCCCAAGCTGTCTGGATGCAGGTGTAAAGTTGGGAACAGATTATAGTAGCGTGTTTTGTGATGCATTTTATTTCAATTTCCAGAATGTGTAGGTGTCCTGATGGGGATGACTGTCAGCCTCCTCTAGTATGTTAACCATTTTTGTTGAGTCTGGTTGCGCTGTATTGCTGCATCTTTTGGGATATACTGCAGCGGTATGTTTGGAACACGAGAGACTCTGATGAGATGTTAGGAGAATCTTCTTTGCCTGGAGGGTGGTTAAATACTGGAACAGGCTGCCCAGAGAGGTGGTGGAGTCTGTGTCCCTGGAGGCGTTCAAGACTCAGCTGGATGGGGCCCTGAGCAGTCCGGTCGAATTAGACTGGCTTTGAGCTGGGGGTTAGAGTAGGTGACCTCTGAAAGTCCTTTCCCAAGTTACTCTTGTTCTGTGGTAGTTTTAGCATTTATTCCTCAAAGTTCTGCCAAAGTGAAAAGTATCTCTCCGTTTTGGCGGGCTGCGTATGGATGGTTATAGGTTCACATACTGAATGTTTTGTCTAACCAAGAGATCTGAAGAGTTTGACGCTTAGTGCTGTGTTGATTTAATGTGCGGTAGTGGTAGCATTATCTGCTCTGTTTCTTTTAACACTTGTTTAATGCTGTGGAAGCTGAAATGTCACCAGAGGGTTGTATTGTGGAGAACAGCATAATAAAAGGTAAATGAAACTAAATTTGTCTTCTAAAAATGAAATTTAAATGTCTCCGAAATAAGAACTGTCTCTGACTTAATTAGCTTGGGCTCCCATAAGTCAACTTTACTCTTGCTGGAATAGCTAGATGCAGCCTGAGAAGTATGAAGTGGAACTCTTGTGGAAAGTAGACCTATTTAGAGGGAGGGGCAGAAAAATTACTGTTCCCAAAGCAGCCAGAGTGTTTAGTGAAAAATGTGCTGGATGGTAGGAGAGGCAGAAATGTCCCGATTTCCCACTAGCTGTATGCGAAACTGTGACATGTCAGTACGTTAGATGATGACGCAGAGAGGCTGGTATAAGGAATGACACCTAGGGTAGTGTTTGCTTAGGGTCTTGGCTGGGACCTTGTGGGGTGTGACTGGTGAGCCATGGGTGGTTGCCTTCACGTCGGGCTCCTCTCGTCTTCTGTTCTGCTGCCTCACCCTTGGACTTGAAAGCTACTCAGTGGAGTAATTAAGAGGTAAGAGACTTTTGGGGAGGAAAAGCAAAAAGTTTTAAGGAAGAGAAGGAAATACGTTGCACAATGTATGGCTAAAGTAGAATGAAGGGGAAGGAGAATGGAGTGACTCTGAAGACTGAGAAAAGATGGGAAAATGTGTTAAAGGGAAGAAGAGGCAGTAACTTCAAAGGAGGATGAAGTTGAGACAAATGAGATGGACAGGCATATCTGAGAACCTACCTACAGAAAGTAGACTGTCTTAGTTGTCATGTTACAGTTAAATAGTGCATACGGTAAGGAAGCACGTACGGTATTCCTCAATTTAGAGGTGGCTTGGTGGGCAGCTGTTATCAGTCTGGCTAGCAGGTCTAGTGATTTGGCTGTTATATGGGGAATAGGTATGTATTTATATGTATGTGGGGGAGTTTATATATGTATACACATATGTATTCATTTTTATATCCTTTTCTAAACTATTTAATTTACTGGGAAACAAATACAGCTGGAAATAGCAATGATCTGCAGATGTCATTGAAGAGGCAGATTGCTGCTATGGCTTTGGATGGACAGTGCTGAAAATGTTTAAGTGACCTAAAAATAACCACATGTAGCGTATGAGACATTGTATGTGAACCAATACTTCTTTGTGAGTTCTGCTGAAAGTGTTAGACAAAGCTAACTGCTAGAGGGGCTGTATGTATATGATTACATATAAAATCAAGAGCAGGCTGTGCTTTCTTCCAGGGTTCTTTATGTGGCTCTGCTGGTTCGGAGTGCAAACGTGATGATGAGTATTCTGCCTACAAACAATGCACAGTTTTAGATACTGGCTATTGGAGATTGTGATGGTCCTCTGCCGCTGTACTCGGTGGTGTATTATTTTCCCTTGAGACTGGCTATAAAGTAGGTCACATGTTCTCAAAAATGCCTTGAACAGAGGAACTATTTGCTGCTTTGAATTGTGCTTTAAAAGTTATTGTTTTAATGATTATTTAAATTAAAAAGAATAAAATCACCAAAATGAAGCAAACCACAAAGGCAGCTTGTGTGCAGCTACGGTGTGCCTACTTGAGTTGGTAGTCTGTCTTTTGATAACTAAAAACTACAGGTAACAGTGGAACATAATGAATTACTTGAAATCGTTAACATCGATATTTAATTGCTGGCTTTGTTTTATCACCCAGGTCATGTGGTCTATGCACAGTTTGAAATGGCTGTATTTCACAGGCCAATCTTCAACTGATTTCTGTCCTAAAATTCCTTCATCTCTCTGATTGTATTTAAACACTTGCAATGCAAAACTCTGCTGTGAGTTAAGAATCAGTTCTAGGATAGGAATCATATGAAAAATGTCTTGCTAAAGTTATTGCAAGAACAGTTTAAGGGTCACGTTTTTAAATAGTAAAAATGCATTTACTGGAACTTTTTGGGAAGCTTCCACCTAGCAAAAGGATTTTAATTAAAAAAACGACCAAACAAAAAAACCGCTAAAACATTGGTACAGAGTCTGGCTCAGACCTGAACTATGAAACGTAGGATTCAGTTTTCATTTTGACCAGTATTTTGTTGTTAACTTCTGTGCTGTATCTGTAATGACAGACTTCTGGCTTCCTTCTTTATAGGCTCAGATTATTCCTCAGTGGGATGGTTACCTGGTACTGAATCCCTGTGGCAGTCTGCAAGCATTTCATCAAGCAGTCAAAGCAATCCTGTCAGAAGACACAGTATAGCTTCCGACAGCGGGGACACTGGGATTGGTACCTCCTGTTCTGATAGTGTGGAAGGTGAGTTGACACCGTTAAGTTTTGGATGTTTCTGAGAGAGAAACGATCCAAAATGTCTTAAGGTCTGTTTCCCCAAATAATGGTACTTTTCCAAAACTGCTGAGCGTGTGCAGTTCTTGGTTTTCCTGGCTGGACCAAGTAATTGTTTTGGTGAGGTTTAATTAATTTACTTCTGCATGAGTTGTGTGTATTAGCTTGTGTTGCTGCCACAAAGCCAGTATTTGTGTTAGATCTTTTGATAATTGTGGTTACAAGAAGTGCCAGATTCCTACAGAGAAGTAATATCCTGTACTCCAGCACTTGTTTATCAAGTGGTAAAAGCAGAAAAACTTTAGAGTGAGTTGATGAAAGGACAATGCTTTCTGGTATTTATTGTGTGTGTCAGCAAGGAAAGCTTACTCATTGGGGCTGGGAGAAAAATGGGGTATGTTGTCTTCTCACTTCTTTCTTCTGGTGGGAAATATGCTTACATTTTATTGCATGGCATGTGACACAGATCTTTAAGGAGAATCGACAATATCTAAAGGTTGTTAAAACTTAGTTTGGAGTAAATCATGATTACTCAAAGTTGATCTTATCAGGGAGGGGTTCAGCCTCTGAGGTTGCAGCATCTCTGTAACACTGGCACCCTCCCTCTGGAATGTGTCACTAGAATTAAACCTGAATGCGAGAGAGACTAAGCAGTAATAAGCCTTGAGGTTTTCTTCTTGCACAGCCTTATTTCCCAGTAAGATTTTTCAAGACTAAGGTAATGATGGCAGGACTGTGATACACTTTTCTCCAATGCCTTTCTATGCCTGTTAAATTTTTCAAAAGGGTGGCTGAAATGAGGAAGAACAGGAAGAATTAGTAGAAATGAAGTGAGGAATGCTGAATCAATGTAAAAGACAGAAGTCTCTAGAGGGGGTCTGAGCATTCCTGAGGAGAGGTCCGAATGCCTCGGAGTTAAGTCTGTCAGGCCTCTTTGCACATGAGGAAATCCTTTTCACCCTGTTCCTCTTGCATCTGTCAGTTGGAAAGGAATTCCATAGGAGAGTCCTCATAGCTTGCTTCTGCTTGCTTTCATTTCTAAACCTTCATCAGCTTTGGCAAAATAAAGGTTGTACTCAAATTCTTGGGTGTAAAATTGAAATAGTAAATGGTTATTAATGCAGAAGCCTTACTGCCTCTTTTTTTTTTTTGAAAGAGATGTAGATAGAATAAAGTGCTCTCATGGTGTGTATATATATAGATTTACCATTAGACTCACCCAAGTGTTGCACCATAGTATTTTAAGACGCAGCATTTGAATTAAAAACATGCTTTCTCCTCCTCTCCTTTGAGGCCTTCTCCATTTGAGGGGTGGGAGGAAGGAGAGGACATGAAACAGCACCTCCTCATCCTCACTGGCTGAAGAGGAGAGCAGAACAACTGTTCTTGGGGTTGGCGGGGCGGGGGGGGATGGCACAGCGATACAATCACAAGTTCGATGGGTATTTGTTACCAGTTAACTAATAACTCTGTCCATTTGCATGCTTTTAATAGATCATTGTTATGAGCTGCTTTTGGGGTTTCTCAAAGTAAAATAAAGAGGGGAAAAGTTACAACACCAGGTGGTTCATGAAGTTTGTGCCTCTGGCAGTGCCTGACAATGGTCAGTTCTACTGTATCCTTAATGTCACCCATTGCCTGCCACCTTGTTTGAAAAACTTTCAGTAGCAGAAAAGAAAATGTTAAAGAAGAAAGGAGGAAAACCTAAGTGTAAAATGAAAGTTAATGGAAGGAGCATATGACAGGTTTGGAAATTGAACGTATACATATGTTTTTCGTGGGAAGTGCTGTTGCCTATGATACCTGGTTGTCTGCATCTCTCCAGCTGCCCCCTCCCCACATCCACAAAAGAAAAGGGTATCGTTGTGATTTGTGGGACTGGCAGGCCAGACTGGTAATTGCAGACTTGATGCTGGCCATCTGCTCTCAATGTGGTGCTTGGGAGGAAGCCCTTGGGGATTTTTCAGAGGGAATTTTTTTCACAAGTCAGCAGATTACTACAATTTTTAACAATGCTCAGAGAATTAAATGTGGCCTTGCTATTTCCTTTCTATTATGCCTACTAAAAATCAAAAACTTAATTTCAGTCTGCTTTAATTCTGGAAGTTGCAGGTGAATTCATTTGCACGGATGTGTAGTTACTAGTAAATACACTGATACAGAAAATGGAGCTCATGCATTTAAAATCTGTTTTTACTGGTTTTCCTTGCATCTTAAACATTCTTTCAAATTCATCTTCTTACTCATATTTATTTCAGGAGCACTACGTTCTTTCTGAAAGTGCAGCGTTTAAAGAATAGTACAAGTAGCTCTTGTGTTTGACTGAAACCTATATGGTTTGGAGAGGAGATGGGTTTTGACAAAGACAAGAGGAGGAGAAATGTTTTACGTTAAAATGTATTCAGTTGGTTGTCTGTATATTATGTTTTGCAAAGGTAGGAAAATTAGGAAATGAAATAACTAGTGGAGTTGCATTGTTAAAGTTGAACAGTGTTGATGTGCACTGGGGGAAGCTGAGGAGAGAAATTAAACTGTGAATGTGGGGATGTTAGTTTGGGTAGAATAGATGTAAAACTTTGAATTCAGAGTGCTTTCAATTGAAGGATAAAAAGGCATTTTGTCTCTGTAAACTACAGTTAATGTGGCTGGGGTTTTGTTTGTTTGTATCATGTCAGTAAGTAGTTCTGATTTCAGATCAAAAGCAAGGGAAAAAAACCCCAAACTTGTGGGTTGAGTTAAAGACAGTTTAGTAAGTGAAAGAAAAAACAAACAAACAAAACCCAAGTGATGCAAAAACACCACCAGCAGACCGATGCCCAGCCAGTCTCCGAGCAACAAATACTTTGGAAAAAACCTGCCCCCCAGTTTCATTGCTGAGCATGGCATTACATAGTATGGAATCTCTCTGGTATTTCAGGTCAGCTGTCCCAGCTGTGTCCTCTCCCAACCTCTTGTGCAGCCCCTCGCTGGGGTGGCAGAGGCCTTGGTGCTGTGGAAGTGCTCCTAGCAATAACGGGGACACGGGTGTGTTACCAACACTGTCGTGGTCACCAGTGCAAGACACGGCACCGTAGGGGCTGCTCCGAAGGAAATGAACTCTGTCCCAGCCAACCCCAGTACGGTCTCTGCCCCTTACTCCATATCATTTGCATAATGCTGAGATGAAATCTCAGAGAGTTGTTTTTCATGTCCTGTAGTCTGTGTTTTTGGAGCATGGTGGATATCTGGCATTCTGATAGGAAAACAAGGAGCATCGTACAATGACCTTACCTATATTTAGGTTAGTAGCATGAGACCTGGGCATGCCAAGCATTATACATCTTTGCTCAGAGATTTTGTGGAGGACTTTGCACTTTTCCTTGCTACTGTTATGTCAAAGAAAACTCTTTGGCCTTCATTCAGCAGCTCTGTAACTCAGGGTCTCATGAAGCAAATGGGAGTGAGATCGGTTTCAGAAGAGCAAGACAGAGAGAAACATTTTGAGCCTTAAACTACATTTGCATGAGCACTGGAAACATTCTGTAGCGACTCAATATTTAAGGTACCTATTCAAGTAGCATTTGAAGCCTTATCTGAAAAAAATCAAAGGACTCCTTTTTAATCCTTTCCACTCTAGGCAAAGCAGTGCACTTACTGATAGACCGTAGTCATTTGGGATGTGGGCAGTGAGCTGCTTAGAGCCTGCTGCTGAGCACGGAAAGACCTGTTGCTGCTGCCCGGAGTTCTAGCACAGGACTTGACAGAGAAGACTGGTTGTATTCCCCATAGAAAGGTTTGTAAAACCCTAGTAGTTTTACACCACTACCTATTTCTGGAGGGCTTATGCTTTGCTTTTTGTCTTTATTCTACAGACCTGTTTCTACCTTAATGCACAGATAAAACCTTCCCCCGGCCCCAGTGTAGAGTTCAGGTAGTGTGTTTAATGTTATCCTTAATTTTAGCCATGATTTCAGTGTACTGATGATAAGGAATATTGTAAAAAAAACTTTTTGTAAAAGATAAAAGCTTCCTGTTAAAGAGACCCTTTTTCAGGGCCTCACTTGTGTTTCTGTGAGCCTCTGTCATAAGTCAGATGGACTTTTTACATCAGTTTTGGCAGTATAAAGGCTGCGGTGAGAAAGAACAGTGTGCAGAGACCACTCTTATATGAAGCGTAGTTACTCCATCTCACTTCCTTCACCACTGACTTTCTTCAGGTTAGGGGAGTCGGGTGTCTGTGAGGAAGTGAGAAATACGGAGCAAATGACAAATCTGACTAGCTAGCCCAGGTTTGGGGGGAATGAAGCAGGCTGGATTGTGGGGACTGGTAAGTGGCAGGGGAAAAAAAAAAGCTTACAAGAATGCTTGCCTGTCTGCCCATGGCGGGGTCTGTGTGCAGTAACTTCCCCTGAGTGATGGTTGGTAACAGCTGGCCTGTTAATTTTCAGGCAGAATAGGTACAAGTTTGTTGCTTTTGATATGTTAAATTCCTTGGAGAACCGTCACTGTTTTGTTTTTAAAGCAATTATTATTGTCACTGTGCTTTCTTCTTTTCACCATCTTTCACCATCTAAATGCTTCTTACCCAATCAAACGTCCTGTAATTAGTGGGGGTTTTTCCGAATGCAAACATGGTAAAATAAATCTTTCGGGTTTTTTCTTGTCTTCCTTTTAAAGGGCTGACAGATAAGATTTTGCTGTGACGTGATTGCATTTGTATCAGCTGCAGTCATGCAAGTCTGTGTTGCAGAAGTGTAGTCAGCTACACAGAGGTCGCTACTTTACCACTGGGAGGGAACAGCCCCTCATTCTAGCAAGTGTCTTTTAAATGTGCACTTGGCAAATTCAAATGTATGAAAACTATGAATTGAGATGGCAGTAGAGTTGATCCGTATTTTTCACGCTATATTGAGCTATCAACAGCTATCAGCAGTCTTTCAGTTAATTACAGAGTTCTTTTGCTTTCTTACTGGTCCTTTGACTTTTTTAGGAGTTGCCTTAAGAAGTTATGCATGTATTTTTCTTTCATTCAGATTGAAGAGATAACTAGGACATGTAATTGGTGATGAGCAGAGGTTGGAATAAACCTAGAAAAACAAGGGCTGTCTATCTTAAAAGGATTTGTTAATCCATAAGAATAATCTTGGTTTATTCTTCATAATATTTTATTCCAGTTTTAGCTAATATTACAGTAATTACAAGTTCTCCTAAATATTTGTTTTGTTTTGTTTTGTGAGTATTGTAGTCCTTAGAAATTGTGCAGCAAACATAATCTCATCTTCCTGCTGCGTTGAAGAGGAAATTGCAGATGAAACCCCAGTCACCTACGTGCTGTGGTATTGAATATGTTCTCTGTTCTGTTTCTGTTGTCCCTAGATGCTTTTAAACCTCCTGGAGCTGATGGTTGTATTCTCACACCGTCACATTGCATTCTCATGTTGCTTGAAATGCTTCCTTCTTGTTTTTCTCCAGGGTACCTAGAATCTGTGACCCTTTTTCATGGCCTCGTACTGAGTGCTACAATGTAATTTTACTGAAGTTTTGGACATTTGAGGATTTATGTCTCGCTTTAGGTACACTTAGGTACTTGTAATAGCTGATTTACCCAGGTTTACAGTTCTTTTGTGTTTTCAGTACAAAAATACAAGTGTAAAAGTAGCATGTCATTAATTCATTGTAAATACAAGTATTTGAGATTGAAGAAAACTGAGCAATGACCGGGAGCTAAAGTGAATTCGTAATTAATGTTGAGTCTTAATGGAAGAAAAGATGTTCTAATGCAGAATTGTATAAGTGAATTTAATTTCTTTGGTAGCTCCTAATTTTACTGTTCTTTGTTCTTACCAGTAGCGAGGTTTTAGGGATGTGGTGAAAGAAGAAGATTCTTAATTAAAAAATCTACTTGTGTTTAAGAGGAATTGGTATGAAATATGTCAGGAGAGCAGAGGTGAGAACATCTCCTGAGTAGACGTTCCTCCATTCGAAATTTAGCACTATAGCTGTGTAGAAAAGATGATATTGTAGATAGTATTTTAAAATAACCTGGAAGAAGTCTGTACATAGTCTGAAGAATAGTCTTGGTTATACAAAACACAAAGACAAGTCTTTCTTGTCCAGTTTATCCCAGCACTGTATGAACTATTTACTGTGTTCCCTTGGATGTGCAAGGCAGGACCAGGTGAGCTGTTGCGAGGCTCAGCAGTTGGTACTTGGGTTGAGAGTTGCACTGAATTCGGAACTGGGCTGAAATGAACTTTTGCTTAAGTTTTTTTTTGGGTTTTTTTTTTTTTTTGTGGCTCTGTTATGAAGATCTAGACAATATCAGCAGTGTTGGTACTGCCGGTGGGGCGGGGGAGCCAAAAAACTAGAGGCCCTGTGTTCCCTTCTGGCTGCAGGATGGTCATTGAGATGTAGCAGTAAATAGCCTTTTGATTGCAGGATGAGAGCTGGGATCCTTGTCCGTTTCTCCCTGTTTTGTTTGGGAAAAACTCTTTTCACCTCTGTAGCTTGACAATAAAAGAGCAAAAGCATCCTACTGCAGATAGGACGTCTGAATATGTTGCTGTTTTAAGACAGTTGCTAAGAAAACCTTAGGATATGTCTCAATTTAAAAAGTACCTTTTTTGCCTTGTGTCATGATGACTTGTCAGTGATGCTGAGAAAAGAATGTTTAAACTCCAAAAGAGTAGGTTTTAAAACGTAGGTTTTAAAATGTGGGGGTTTTAATATCTTTTTATTTATGCAGTAAGTCTTGCCTGCTGCTCCTCAAACTCCCTGATTTTCTGCCTGTGATGCTCTTTTTATTTCACTTAAAATTTGGCTTAAAGTTAGATCCATTTTTGTCTGGATATAGATCCTGGACTTGCTTTTGCCCAGATGACCTTTACTTAGAAGGCAGAAGTTGAGCCTCATCCTGTGGATGGCAGAATATTGGCCCCTGTGAGAGAAACTTCTGTCTTGATTTGGCTTAGTTGTTTTTTTTTGTTTTTTCCTGTTGTTAGTGGTGGAGGCTTTTTTAATACAACCCCCAAGCAAACCCCCCAGCTCTTCTCTTCGCTGTGAAATCCTTCCGTGTTCCCTACCCCCCTGGTGATAGCAAATCCGCTCCTGAAGTGACCATATGGAGGCTTTGTGAAGGTTTGCTGGTTTATTTTGGTACCCTCTATTGATAATAAACCTCTTAAAGTATGTTCTTGCCTCTTGACTATGAAATTGTTTCAGGGAAAAAGTTTCCATTAAAGATGATTTTTCCACTGCAATTTAGTGTTCTTGTATTGTAGTTACCCTGTGTAATTGGTTGAAGAGTTTATGCCTCATTCTGCTTATGAAAACAAATACCACTTATGTAATGAATGGCTTTTTAGTGAATATTCAGGCTTTTTCTGCAGAAAAATGCTTTGAGGCAACTCTGGTAGGAAATGTCAGTTGTACAGATCTAAAGAGTATCTTCTGTGTATGTGTGCGTATTGTTTTTAAAAATGACTTATTAACTGGCAAGACCGGAGAAAATATCAAAAGGTAATTTAGGTGTATATGAAAGAATAAAACTATATATGTTCTTAGAGGTGGAAAGATGATTGGCAAGAAAAAACCACAATGTGCAATAACACAAAACTTACTTTCAGACAGCTGTCTTCTGTGCAGTTTTTCTTAAGTTTCTTCTAATAACAATGAAAACCAGAATGATGTTTTTCATAGAGATGGTATTTTAGTATGTAGCCTGGTAAAGAGAATCGTAGATTGGATTTGTGCTTTTTTAAAAAAAAACCTCATGCAGAATCAATGTAGTTCTAAGAAATTCATTTGGTTTTGTAAACCAGGATGGCAGCGTCGTGGTGCTGGAGGACTAGACCAAAGACTCTGGTAGTGATCTGATTCTGTCGATTACAAGAACCCTCAGGTTCCTACCAAAAGATACTGGAGTAACTTTTCTAATTTTAGGTTTCCTTCTTGTTTAGTGTATGTCTGGTATTCCTGTGGTAGTCAGGAATTGCATCCTCTTCTGTGCATGATTCTCTGTGCTGCTGTTCCTCCGGACACTTAATCCTTGGAATAGAAAAAGTAATAACAATAAAATATACTTGGCAGGTGTTACTAACTTGTTACATTTATGGATTACACAAACATAAATTAGCATCGCCCTCCTTGTGAATTGTCCTTGCATTACAATATATTGCTTGTTCCTTGAGATGAGTTTATGGATATTTATTTTTTTTTTAACTCTTGTGGCATCGAACAGAAAGTTTGTAAGGATGTTGCTAACAAATTCAATGGATTGCAGAAGGCCTTTTCTTTCCCCATCAGCTTACTGTCCCAGAAGAGATCACGTTCCCGTTTTGAGATCACGACATACGCTCCTTGACAGCATGGCTCTGTAAAAGGAAGTGGAAAAATTTTACTTTCATCTTGCCAGATAATGATGTAGCTGAGACATGGCGATCACCTCTTAAATGTGTGGCATACCTGGCACTGAATGCCTGTGACAAATTCTACCTGGGTGCAGGCTGGCTCCTTGCAACTCACCTGATACTTAATAATTTACATGCCCCAGTCTAGCTGATCTGAAAATACAAAGCAAGTGATTTAATTCAGACTTTTTTTTTTTTAATGCAAAATTAGTAAGGATTTTAGTCTCCTTGAGAAAGAACTTGTGCTGAGTGTTTTCGTGCTGTATAATCATAGAAATATGGTTTGGAGTGTCACCATTTCCAGCCCTGTGCTCAGAGCAGGAGCATCACCAACACAGTCCAGGTCAGCCATGACTTTGGCTGATGCTTGAAAACCTTGACGGGTTCCTCAGCCTCTTTGGGTAACCTGTTCTGGTGCTATAGGATGTCCTCGTGAAGAACTTTTCCCTCATGTCCAGTCTGAACCTACCAAGCCACAGTGTTTGGTTGTTGGCCCTTATTTAGTCTGCTACTGCCAGGAAAAGTGTGGCCAATACATTTAACTATCTACCATTTATGTATTTGTGTTTTGGGGGGGTGGGTTACGTACATTGTTCTTCTACATAGTAAGACTAGTATCAGTAAGTGATATAATCAGACCCTTGCAGGATGAAGGAAGTTACAGGATCTTGCAGGAAGATGTGGTATATATGTGGACATAATAAGTGAATAGCAAAAATTGCGGGTTTTGTGTTTACCCATGAGTTTAATTTTTTAATGGAAATTAAAAAATACTTAATCCTTACTGGAAATTAGGATGGAATATTTTGGAAGGAGATGAGGAGTGTGAAAAATTCAGAAGCTCTTAAATAAGTACTTCCGAAGTTTTGGAATGAAATGGGAATTTGAGAGTAGGTAGGAATATAACGAATATATATGAATATTTACTTTAGTGAGTTCTGGCAGGTAGCATAGTCTAGTAGAATTAATAAAACTTGTGACTTTCTGCCAAGCGTTCATGTTTATTTGACTCTGGGAGTACTATACTCCCATGGGAGTAGTATAGCCTTAATTTACTGTGAAAGTTGAAGAACATTAATTAGAGTGTTGCTTACATGAGTGGGTATCATTCCAGCTGTTGGGAGGTAGGTGTGGGACTTGATGGAGATCGTGACGTGTGGGAGAGTTCTGTGTTTCACAAGTCATGTATCAGACTTACAGAAGCATGGGCTTTTCTTTTTTTTTTCCTCTGAAACTTACTGATTTGTGAGTCTGGTTAAATCAATTTATCTTTTATATATGCTTATATAGACAGTTTCATTAATATGCATTATATAAGAGTGTGTGTGTGTATATATGTACAACACAGTCACCATGCTTGTTTTTCTAACATCATGAATCTTTTTGGCCTGTAACAAGTGAGAATATAAATTAAAATCTAAAAGTAAAGTGCAGTGCAGAAAGACAGGATAAAAAAATATTTGGAGTTTCTCTTAAACAGTGAATGCAAAACCAGCTTCTTACAATTGTTATTGATATAGTTCTGTTTCCACTGCTCCATTGTTTCAATATTGTAATTGTGCCTAGTCTGCCTACAAATGCCCAAGATGCGTAAGGGAATTTAGCCGTGATTGACTATAAAAATACTTTATGGAATGTGAAGCATGGTAGTTTTGACTTACCAAAAATCATTTGTGTCAACCTCTCTTCTAAAGCTGAAGTGCCTTAGTAGCCTTCTACTACTTGAGTGATGTGAAGATCTGTATGTAGCTTCGAATCTCGCCAGCCTTTGTGGAGTTGCAGGTTTCATCCTGGTAGCTGGGATGTGGGCAGGGTGCCGTGACAGTTTGCTGGGTTAGGGCTTTACTGGTACTGTTGGGTAACACTGGAGAACACGTTAGATACTGCATTGCGCAAAAGGGCTCTCCTGTCTTTCTCTGGGGTGAAAGATGACTTAAATTTTTGACATCATTAGACAAATTTAAACTTTTTAAATACTTGCTGTAAGTAGACAATTCAGACTCTCTGAGCTAGTGGTTATGGAGCTGACTTTATTCCAGAGCCAGAGAGCAGGTCCTGGTAAGATGTTTTCTCCAGCACCAGCTTTTATGATATACTTTGTTCCCTGCTTGTTTTGATCAAAAAGTGGGATGTGAAATTGAGTCTAGCTGGTTTTAAGAGTTCTATTTTTAGTTTCTGGAACATGCTGTGCTAGTAATACCACAACTGAGGTGTTTCCTAATAGGTTGGAGAGCAAAGAAGAAACAGTTTTGTATTGTTTTGCATGGGTCAAAGCACTGCTAATGTGCTTGGATACTGTAGTGATGAGTACTACAAATACCCAAATATATGAGCCAACGACTGTAAATAAATTTATAAACACAAAATTCTTTCCATTATCAAAGGCAGCAACTGAAACATTCTCTGCTCTCCCACCTCTGGCTCTGTGCTCAAACCTGTGCACATCAGAAAACAGAATGGACGTACAAATTCTGTCTTCTAGTTTTCATGGAGTGCAGCAAGAAGTGATCACCAAACTCCTTGAAGAAAAATGTAATTCTGATTGTTTGTGTTGAAGCTTGTGAGTTGTATGTAAACAGCGAACCCCTCTTCGCTTTTAACGTTGTCTAGGAGCTAGTGCTCAGAAGACTGGGTGGCATTACAGGTAGCAGCACTTACAGTAGCTCTGCAGTTCTTCTGTCATACGATGTGCTCCGTCCAAGCATGCAGGCTGCGCTCAGTCCTGCTGGAGATCAGCGGGTGCCCGGGGAGGTGCGTTGGCATTGAACCTGCATCGCATTTAGATGCTCTAGGTAAACCGCGCTGTTGGGAATTGAGATGCCAAACTGGTTTTTAGAATTAATAGTGATCAAACCCCATGATGCAAATGGGGTTGCAAGTTGGAGTTTGGTTACAGTTCTGTTCTCTACATTGGATCAAGTCTTTTAATCTGTTTCTGTCATTTGTAGCAAGTGGTGGGTTTCATACTGGGGGGGATGGATTTGGTGGACCAAACGGTGCCTGACTTATAAGTTGGCAAAGAAACTTTTGGTCTTTCAGGATGAGAAACATTCTTTGAAAGCATTTATCAAAATTAATGGCTGACTTTTTCTTACTCTTGTGATTTAGTTGGATTTGTCGCTTTCATTTAATTAGTGTGCGAATTGATAAAACTTTCTAAATCATGGTGACGTCAGGGCACTAAACTCTATCTTCTCTCTGGCATAGGCAGTGGAGAGAGAAACAATAAATTTTTGCCAGTGAAAGAATGGAGAAGTAATAAACTGCTGTTAATAATGTTTTGGTTGTGGTGGGTTTGTGTGTGTGGTTTTTTTGTTTTGTTTTTTTTTTGTAGAAATTATTTGCAAAGCTAAATGTTTTCCTTAGAAAAAGCTGGGATAAAAAGCTGTACTGGGTGTTATGCATTTGTCTCCTAATCTGGTATCTGTTTGTTTAAGCGTGGATTATAGTTAAAATCAGATCTTTCAGCTAGCCTTTTCAAAGGACTCAAATGGCCTTCAGTTTTCAGAATATTTCTAAAAAAAGTGACAGGTTGAAATGACTAGTATATACTATATCATTACTTTACAGACAGACTACTGGCAGGTGAAGAAGCACTAGTAAAGATGTGAATCCCTCTCCTTTGTTTTATGTTGTAGAGAAATTATGTATTAGAAAAATTATGTATTAGGAAAACTTCGGAGTGATATTATTCAGGTGGTAACATGCGTGAGTTTGTGTTGTGTTTTGTTGTTTTGTGTTTTTTTTTTTTTTTTTTCTTTCTCCAGCCTTTAAAATTATCTTTTGTGGCTTCTTTGAAGGTGGACATATAAGAAGTTTAGTTCCCTTCTGGAGGGGTGGCTTGTTTTTTACAGTACAGAAATCCTGTTAGGAGTGTGAGATTTTAGTTCTAAATATAGCCTCTGAATTAACACTGCTAATTTTACCAGCGTATTATTCACATTTGCTCCAACTATCAACTGTTCTCCAAAAAAAGCAAAATTGAGTCCTTGGAGTATGTGTTGGGAAGGTGGAGGCCTCGGAGGGAGGGTTGTTTATGGGCGTTACAGGAATGTGAATCCCTTTCCTTTGTTTTATGCTGTAGAGAAATTACATATGAGAAATGGAACAACATTCAGTTATTATCAGTATCATGGCTTCACAGGTGTGTCTGAAAAAAGAAAATATTAGAAGCTAGAGTCAAAATGGTGAAAGCCAGATGATGCAGGAAAAAAGATGCAGGAAAACTGAGATTTTGCGACATCTGTTTATTATATTCTAATCAGTTTTGTACGATGGAATTCAGTAACTTTTCCGTATCTTCTTCTTGCTGCTGTTGCTTTCAGAATTGTTTCTGCTAGTAATAGAAATGTCAAATTCCTTTGGCAAGTATCAAGTTTTTGGTTGCTGTAGAAAAATCTGAGAATTCCAGGTGGGTCTTACCCTTCTTTCCCTGTAGTTTATTACTTCTTTTTGTTCTGCTTGAATTTGCAAAATTTAAAATGCCTGCATTATGCCAGGGTAGCCAGTATTGCTGTGTGTAGAGAGCAATGGGAGGAAGCAGGTAAGGTTTACTAAGTGACATCAGGATAGCTGTAACCCTTTGCCTCCTGTTCTTCACTTGGGAAATAAGGATAATGATACTTAATTTTTGAAGTATAAAAAGTGACAAATTCTGTAAGATATAGAGCTATGCTCAAATCCAATTTAAGGTTAATCCTTCATGACCTGAGTTGAGTTCCAGGTGGTGACCTACATGTGGAGTAGGCTGTTGATTTGTTATCAAAGACCTAAAGCATCCAAGAAACTCTAATGAAAGGAGAGTCTTGTTTAGCAAATGAAGGGTAGAGTAACAAAGCTAAGAATGTAAAAGTTAGAAATCTACTTCTGCAATATTGTATTTTGCTCCTTTGTGTGTGTATTTTTTTTTAAATACTTGGTTTTGACTTCTTTTGGTGTCTTGTTTTTCCCAAGTCTTGGTAAATAATTATGTAGACCAAGACTGCTTGGTCCTCAGCAGACCTATTCCAGTTGAATATAAACTGCTGTTAACATATTATTCTGTTACCGTTTGGGGATCAGCATCTGAAGGGGAAAAACTTCCCCAGTGAGCTAAATTTTTCTTGAGGCAGCAGTTGAATTTTTGGGATTCCTGGGGGTGATTTCTGGCCCTTGGAAGGGATTACTGCTTGATGCAGGCGTTCCCAAAGTGTATTAAGTAAATTGCTTGTGGTACATCAGCCACTTCCAAGCGGTACGTAGCAGTGGCAGTGGTGTGGAAAGCTGGCTGTCTTTGGCGGCCTGGCCTGACCTTTGGCTGCAGCCGGAGGAAGGAGGAAGGCGATAGACGGAGGCTGTCTTGCTATGAAGCAATGTGAAAGCCATCAAGCAGTGTCCTCCTGCCTCGCTGGACCCGTGGCGGCCTCACTGCTGTGGATGCTTACAGCACCTGCTGCCTGTGAAGGGATTTCTTTTTCCATCTGGATAAAAGCTCAAGCATATGCGCTATATTTGTACAGAAGCCTGTGTGATACTTGAAAGGGTCGCCCAGTAAAGGGTTGTCAAGCACTGGAAGAGGCTGCCCAGGGAAGTGGTAGGGTCACCATCACTGGAAGTATTTAAGACCTGTAGACGTGGTGCTTAGAGACGTGGTTTAGTGGTGGACTTGGCAGTGTTAGGTTGACGGTTGGACCCCATGATCTTAAGGGCCTTTTCCAACCTAAATGATTCTATTCTATAATTATGACTTTGGGCTGGGGCGCTCAAAGTGAGAATGCAGAGGTAAGCTAGGAGGATGACTACTATGTGGAAGGTTCAACTGGGGGAAATCAGTAGAGGAAATTGGGTTGGAGTATGAGGTTGGGAGAGAAAACAAAGGTGAAGGTATGTCCCCTCTTCCACCCTTGCACAGCCTGGCATAAAGCTGAAAGCTGCTGCTCCTGTTAGAAAGAGCTGTTCTTGGTGGGCTGTGAACCAAGATAAGAGATCTACTGCTTAGTGGTGAGCCAAACGGGTACCAGATGAATCTAAACGGGGTATTTTTAACCTAAAGACCATCTTAGTAGGAGCAGGGATTAAACTTTCATTAATGGATAATGATGTCAAAAAAGTAGCCAGGAACTCCAGTCTCCTTGGAAGTTGAAAGTGGGATTTAACTTTCTAAAGTTACTTGACATTAACTTGTAGGCTCTGTTTCAGCCTGTACTTATTCATAAAATGTGAGGGATTGATATACACCTTGGTCAACAACAAAGTTTTAACTGCATGGAATGATAGTGCTCTGTGGCAACCCCCAGGTTTTGCTCTGGTCCCTCGGGTCAGAGGGAGTTTCTCCTCTTAACTCTCCTCCTGTGAGTCTCTCCTCCATGTACACCTCCTTTTTCCCTTCGCCTCTTAGGTGCGGTGGTTTTGCTTCCGAAAGGCATCGGGCTAGATAATCTGGGAATCCTGTTGTTGATGACACCTGGAGTGAGTTAGAGAGTCGAGATAATACAAATAAATTTTCATTGGAGCCTGAGAAAGTACACCTTCTGTCTGTCTTGGTATAGGAAAGTGGAAGGGTAGATATGTTCCTGGTACTGGATGTTCTCCTATAGAGAGCAAAAATAGGTAGGATTTTTCCCCCTCTGGAGGGCAGGAGTGGATTTCTGTTCTGATGGGTCAAGTTACTCCAGTTTTTTTGGACTCATCCCTAGCTGGGGATAAGAAGTAATGCCAGCAAGAGGGAGTACCCGGTGGCTGTTGAAGTGAATGGTATTTGTGGCATGGGTATCTTGGAGATTCAGAGAGGAAGGAGGACAGATATATTGTAACATCCATAGCATTTTTTTTTCTTTCAGCCGTTCTTTTAATCAAAGTCCTAGGGGGATATTTGATGTCTGATGTCTCCACTGTTAAGTGCTTGTTGTTGGAAAATGGAATTGGAAGCTGTAGATGGCCTTCATAAAAAGGTAAATGCAAGTTAAGATCTAGACTCTTAAAAAAAGAGACAACCAACCACAAAGGAAAAAAAAAATAAAATCCCTGTGGCGGTATAAGTTTTCGCTTATACTTTTATTTCAGCTAAATGAAGCTGCCTGATTACGTGACTGCTGTTCTGGAATATTGCTTTATCCTCTTATCTGGGGGGAAAAAATAGAGCCTGTTAGTCTAAAAATCATTCTACTTAGTTATATAACTATTTCTTAAAAATAGCTCCAGATTGCTGGAAAAGAAAGATAGATACTACAGGGTACAAAATTTCTCTTTTGTTCAGTTTCTGCTCTTTTACATAGAGCATCCACATTTTGTACATAGTATTTTTTATTATTTTGTGGTGGCCAGTGTGTGTTACTCACATGTACTCCTGCATCAGCTTATGAACATCCTGTCACACAGTTCTCTATCAGATATGGTATATGTACGGCAGTAATAACAGCACCAAAGCTGATCGCTGAAGAGCTGGTAGGCAGAGAGGTAGGCAGAGAGGTACACAGAGAAAGCACTGAGGATGGGTTATCTCTTTGTGTGTGTGGCAGTTACTACTGTGAAAGTTTAACTTCGAATATGATTGCTCAGAGCATCTGTTATTACGTTGTGTTTCTCAATTCACAATTACATTTGAGTGTGGGTGTGTGATATCCTTGGGATAAGGAGGTAAAATGCATAAATCAAAAGTTTTATTGTATTCTGATAAAATTAGTTCATTATTCTAAGTCATACTTCTATCTTAACATGCTCAGTTTTCTCATCTAAAGAGATTTTGTGTAATTTAGGTTAGCCTTTCTTTGTAGATTAGTTTAGCAGATGGCCATTGCAAGCTTGGACCGATAGCAGTTATAAATAACTTGGTTCCAGTGACTGATACGGAGGAAAAATTTGCTCTTGGGCTTACCTGCTGTTTACTTTAGACTCTCTGATCAGATACAGTCTGTGAAATCTTTTCTGCTTTGGTTAAACAGCCCATAGTAGTGTATTGTGCCTCATGTGCTTTTAATGAATCTGTACTTTCACATTTCTCTAACACTGGCATCTGGACCAGTTGAGTACAGTAAGGAAAACAGACTAGAATCTTGCAGTAGTCGAATCTGCTGTAATTATTTTTCTCTGCTGAATAATCTTTTCCTGTAAAACATGTACCTCCTGCTGTTTGAACTGTGTGCTACTTTGTTAAAGCTGTCCTTGTTACACAGGAGTGGTACCTGACTTCATTTTGGAGTGGCAGCATCCCACCTCTATGCAGTGCTACTCTTCTTTACAGTCCCCTGTTAAATCATCCTCTGAATCTGGGCTTTGTGTGAGCGAGCTAATGTGACCCAGATCTGGCTCAAGAGTAGGAAGTTATTAAATTTGTTTGAAGATGTTTCTCTTCTGGAGTTGTGGATTCCCCATCTGAGTATTCTTAGCCTAGATATTGCTAGGCAAATTGTGACTTCACAGAAATACTAGTAGGCAGTGCTATTTTGTATTAAATCTTAAAATATCAGTTATATTAAGATCCCTTAAGCAGGACGGCTGTGCTTGATGTGTATGTGATATGTTGGGGGCTTAGGGGTTTTCTTCTTTTTTCTCTCTGCATGTATATGCCTAATGCCTGTTAAAACCTCTGTTTTATCACAGCAAATCCCAGGAGTTTTACTGTACCACTCATATGTGTTTGCTTTTTTGTTTGTTTGTGGAGTTCATATTTGTTTTCCCCTGTCAAAAATGGTTGCACTGGCTCGGTACAGTCTCCCTGAAGTCAACTGTTGCAGAGCACAAAATGTTGTTAGAAGTTTTGTTAAGCTTTACTCGTTGAAATACACTGGAAAGTTTTTATTATGTGAGACTTGTGATAATTGATATTGCCAAACAGCTAGTGTAAAGGAGCATTTCTTTTTTCTTTTCAAAGCAGAATGTGGATCATTTTACCTGCTATCTTCTTGCACAAAAAAACCAGCTGTATATTTCAGGGGAATGTGTATTAATTTTTAATGAGTGTTGATTTGGATGACAGGTCGTTCTACTAAATGTCTTTTAACTTCATTTAATATTGGGAACTTTAACCTCAAACCTGACTGCAGTGGAACATAGGAGAAAACTAACACTTTCTGCTGAGCTTGTCTCTTTCTGGCATAGTGGTTTTTAAACTGATAATTTATGATCTTTGAAAAAGCACATGTATAATCTCCCTTGTGTGCTTCATTTTGGCACTGATTCTGGTTTGATCGTTCATGTGCAGTTCTGTGGGAAGATACTCAGATTGCCTCATCATCTAACTTAAGTGATGGAGTTAGGAATTTTGTCTCTTGAAATGGCCACTGGAATGCAGAGCTTGATTTGTAGTGCTAAGGTGAGATCATCTGAAGATGCTGTCCTTCCATGTGGTCCACTGTACCACTTAGTTGGTACAGTGTCCTTGTTGCTGGAATCTAACAGCTTCGCTAATGAGGTTTTTGCCAAGTCTGCTATCTCGGAAGGTGTGGTGGAAAGCTGATGTTGGTGTACGGTGATGACTTCTCAAGTATGGGACAGCCCCTCTTAAATAGATCAAAGCTGGAGAGTGTCTGCTGTGTCCTAACGAGAGCTGGTCAGAGCGCA
>NW_009605653.1:0-6859 GCF_000690535.1 Cariama cristata | reverse complement strand
AAAGAGTGTTTCAGTGCCCTGACTGCTATAAGGGAATGCAGCTGAAGGAGTAGCTTTTACAGGGCATGTTCCTTGTCAATACTGTGTTCTGGGGAAACAGGTAAATCTGAGTGAAGCAAGGCAACGCTTTATGTGGTAAGCTGAAAACAGGACCTAAATAGAATGAAAATAGGGAAATATGAGTAATTTTCATTGAGTAAATACTTTTCTTTTGCTCGATGAAAAGGTATAATTTTCTCTTGTTTGGTGACAGTCAGTTTCTGTGTTAAGCATCGTTAACCAAACTTTAGAACATACTTGTTTCCCACTTTCCCTTTTTTCATATTATTTGAAAGTTGAAAGTGTTATCCTCGCTTCTTACGCTAAGTAGGATCATTGCTGCCTTAACACCTCTCTGGCAAACAAGGGAGAAGGTGAGTTTGCCAGAAGGGTAGTAGAAACGAGTGAGATTTTTGCAAATCGGAAAAAGGAAAATCATCAGCTGTAGAGGAGGAGGATAATGAAGGTGATACCAAATGGCCAGTTCATAATAAGCTGGATGGGATATGTCAGGTAAGTTTTGGTTGAAGTATTTTCATATGTACGTAGTACTCCTTTTGTTCGTAAGGATGTCCGAGAAGCTGTTTACCACTTGCTGGACCTCAGTGTTACCTCTGCATTTCCTTTCTTGGATACATGTGCATGCTACCCTGGTGCTCCTGTGTACAGCTTTGACTCTTTCCAGCACTGCTTTCTGCTCTGCTTCCTAAAAATCCTTTAAACTCCTCTTGTAGTATTTTTTGACTTCTGTAGGTTGTAGGAGGCCTGTGAGGCTGACCTACTATTTATTCCTTCTTGCATCTTTCTACAATAACACTGCTCAGGGGTAGTAGCTTTACCAGTATTTCATCCCACATCGTACTCTGTGATGATGCTCTTTGAAGGGAAGTAATAAAAGCAACAAAATTGCTTCAGTTTTTGAAAATGCTGTCTGAGCTGCAACCTTTTAAATTTGCATTTATGTTATTCATGGTTGTACTGTTTGTACTCTTTGTGACTTATGTAGATTTTAAATGACCTCAGCTTTTAAAACTAGCATTTAGGTACAACTTGCATTCTTTTGGTATGCAGCATAGTAGATTACAGAAAATTCTACAGGAATTAGTTTGACTGACTTGGAGTTTGCTATCCACTTCTTATGTAAAACAGTTCTGGTCGACACTGCCAGTATGGTAACTGGTGATGGTGGAAGCCAGTGAACTTGCTTCTTTTTTCCAAATAACGTTAATTTATCTTGCTTCCGAACACCACGACTGTTTTTACTTTGAAGGCATAGATGTGACACAGGCAACTCAGTTTCTTGGCAGTCTTTTAGTATTTAATATTGTCTTATTTTAAATTAGTATTAATTAGTTAGTGGAGGTAAAACATAATCAAATACTAAGTTTTTTGTTATTCTTTTTTATCTTAGGTTCTTGCTGTGCAAACATAGCACTTTATAAACAAATAATGTTTAGGAATTGTACAAGAGTTTTGGGCCCACTTTCTCATACAGAACTTGTTAAATGTCTGAACAGTTCTCTCCTGTGTCTGCAGCGTTTCCTTTCCTGGTGCAGCTTTCTATGATGCATGCTTGTATTTATTTATTCTTTGGAAGAGATTTATTTGCAGAGACTTCCTTCATTCATTCGCCTCATTTTGACATAATAAACTTGAAGTAATATGAACAGGGCTTGTAAAAAGAATGGTGAAGATTTCTAGACAGTGAAAAAAAAAAAAGCCAAACAAAACAACAACCAAAAAAACCCCCAACCAAACCCAAACAATTCCTGTGACTGCTACTGCATCCTGAAAAGGCAGGCTTTTGCTTCGAGAGGTTGATGAGTCAGTCAGTCTCTTCAGGGCTTTTTGCTTGGGCTGGCCTCCGGCCCATCCATTGTGAAATTTCTCACTTGGCACATCTGATTATTATCTACTAGCGTTCAGGCTAGTCCAGGTCGTAAGTAGGTAGGAAGGGAGGAACACGTGTAGCACAAATACTGTTGTCATGGCACATCATCCCATGGTCTTTGTTATTCCACCGGCTTCCAGCAGAGTTGGACACTTCTCCAGTTGTAAGCAGCTGTTTTGGAGAAGGTTTCGGGGAGGCAGCCACATGCCTGCCTGGTAGAGTGAAGACTCGTGGCCCCTTCAGTAAGTTGTGTGTTGGATGCTGGCTTGTTGCTGGGCTCCATGCAGTTAAGGGTTACAGCACCCTTCAGAAGAACCCGTATCCTATAACTAATGTAAGAGCTTTTCTACACTCAAGACCTTCACTTTGTATAATAGAGGCTTGAATTCCCCGGTTTTATCTTCTGCTCAGTTATTAAGAATAATTCAGTTTATTTTCTTGGGCTGGGGTTATCTATGTCAGTGTTTTCGGGGGGTGGGAGGAGAGGGCAGAAGAAGAAGGTCAGCTGTTTTTAATACTGCTGTTTTTCTCCATGGTCAGGGCTTTCTAATTATACCCTGGATAAAATATCAAATTTCAAAATCCTTCACACAAGTGAAGGTTCTCTGTTTTCAGTGGCATTAAATACACACGCATTCTGTAAACATACGCATCATATGCATTTTGGTTTTGATTAGTATTGGGTAACTGTATTGGCTGATTGCTGTTATTTGGTAAGGTCTTTATTGGAGCAGTGAAGAAATTGTCACGTATAGAAGTGTATCTTGTAGATGGGGGTTCTTATAGCATGAGTTTCATTTTGCAGCTAAAGAAGTTGTTAGAGTGAACCTTCTTTTTCTGTTGTGTGTTATGACTGACTGCTGGGCAACAGATAAGGATTTTAAGTAGCTGAATGATGGTATTATGTATCTGGCCTGAGAAACATCCTCAGAGATTTTCTTCTGATTACAATAAACATAGTTGGCACTAGTCATTTTAAAAAGCATAGCACAGGAAAACATAAATAAGTAGGAGGCATTCATTAACTTTATGTTGGAGGGTTTCTTTCTTCTCCTTATTGAGAAGAAAGTGTCTGTTGTGCTCTCTCCCTGTGATTTGGTTTTTATTAAGACCAAAATTTATTCTGTTACATTATTTTCTATGCCAGATAGGCAGTAATAAAACAGTTCGGAAGTGTAAAACAGGGTAGTAAGAAAACCATATGAATGCTCTTCATTTTTTTCTTTTTTGTTTAATTCCATCTCCTGCTATTATGTGGTAGAAATATTGTAGCAAGTTTTTAAAATAGATTTTTTTCAATTCTTTTACTTACGTGGTTTGGGAAGTATTGGATCAGGTATTAAAATGCTATGCCTATTAGAAGGGTGCTTCAGGGAGCTTTGTGGTGGGCTCCAAAAAGGTTATTAGTATAATTGAAAGACAAAATTTGACATACAATCTTAATGCTGTTCAAAGGAAAACCAGTAGCAACTAGCTGTATTTTTTTTTCCTGTTTCTGTAAGTTTTCATTAATGAGAGCAGTTGTAAGCATTGGAAGACTCTGGAGACACACAAACCATATTTAAGAGTGTTTGTAATCTTCAAATAAATACTAGCTCAACGAAGTGAAAACTGAGTAATGCTGAGAAGAGAGCACTTCTAATTCTGAACTAGGCCTTTGCTCGCCCCTGACTGTATGGGAGGCGAAAATCTGCTGCTTGGATAAAGTAGTCTTTGGCAGGATTTGGCCAGATGGAGCTTATTCCCGTGACTACAGAAGAAGTATAGCCTTTAAGTTCCATGGTACTCTCTGGATTCTCTCCTGTTTTCAATGAGATGTCTGAATTTCATGCTTTTTCTGTTGTGAGGAGATGTTTCAGAATGCAGACTGGCTCCCTTTCCAGCTGAGCCTGCAGTTAAGGCAGACTGAAGCAATATGCTCTATGAAGAAGTGTGAATTTTCTCATATGTTTCCGTGAGCGTTAATGGGAAGACTAATTAGGACAACTTGAAGCCAAAATTGCTGTGTTTTACTTTGAGACAAATTATCAGAGATCCATCAGCTGTAGTTGGATGTACGTGGTATTCCAAGTTTAAATCTGCTTGAAGAGTTTAGAATCAGAAGTGAGAAAAAGAAGTTTAAATCTAACTCAGGGCTTAAATTTAGAGTAGAAGAAGGAAAAACAAAAATCTACCACATATGAATAACTTTGTACTCTAATAAAAAAAGGTGAAGGAGATGGTATACTTCTAATTATTATTGGTTTTATTTCTAGTTTGAAGACCATGTGTAGACCATGTGAAGACCGCTGACATTAAGTCAGTATTTCAGACTGAAAATGCTGCATTAAATACTACTATAATTTTTTTTTGGTATGGAACTATATTTAACTCTTACAGATACGTGCATACAGATAGGGTTTCTTCTCTTACCTTTCTCTCGCAGATGTGACATTTCTACTCCTAGAGATCTGCATAGCCTAAAACACAAGTCCTCACAGTTCATTTTGGATTCTAATAATACTCTTTGTTTTCTATGGATATAAAAAAGCCCGTGGCTGCTTCCTTCGCAGGACTGACTTTGTGCTGTGTCAGATTCAGCTTCTGAGTAAGGTGCAGTCCAAGAGTTAGTTTGCTGCAGTGTTACAAAGGCAGCAGTCTCTGGCTAAGGAGTACCGGTACCAGAAGAGGTGCATTTCTTTCTACTCTGTGTTTTCCTCCCTACTCTTCCTAGGAGAGTAGCAGCTCTGCTGCTGCATGCTCATAGAAAACAGGACTCTAACCCTGTGCTTTCCATCTCATAATCTATGTGTTTGGGTCTCCAGCTCTGTCATGTCATATACCTCCTTCACCATCTTGTCACTGCTTGGATGTCCTCAGCCGGAGATCAGAGAGTACCTTTATTTCTGTTGCAGAGCAGGGCTGGAAGCTGGCAGCTCCTGCTACACAGAGTAGCAAGATGTACCTGATTTGTAGTGGCTATCTATGCAAGAATCTACTGTGCTATAAGAGAAAGAGGGAGGCAGCGCTGAGAAAAGCTGATACTGCACCTGGCTCAGGCAGATGGGTTACACGTGGTGAGCATATCACAGTTTTGGGAACTCGTTGTGTTGCGTATCACCATCTCCACTGCTGCAATAGCTGTGGGCACAAATGTGTTTGGTCAGAAGACAGTAATTCCTTCCACTTGAAAGGGGCTGCGTGGCCTTCTGTCTTCCTCTTTAACATACCCACTGCTTGAGCAATATCAAGACACAGAAAACAACCAAGGAAAATGTTTCTCTCTGCAGTATGGAATTTTTAAGGAAGAATTGCAGGGAGGCGGGAAGGTCTTTGATCTTGAATGTAAAAAATGGTACCTCACATTTATTAGCAACGTGATCCATCATGTAACAAGCTGGTAGTATTCTACTCTCCATTTCACTTTCTCTAATGTGAGCATCCTGTCTGTATTTTATGGCCATCATCAGCGCTGTTGGTCCACTTCAGCCAGCTCTGACAGTTTTGTCAAGTCTTGAAGACAGCTATGTTCTGTAACTGCTGTGAAAGTAGGCGGCTGGGTAGAGGCAAGAGCCAAGGTGGTGTGTGCTTGTGCCTTGAAACGGGAGGGTACATGGTGGGGCAGTGACTCCTTAGGAGGCAGGAAGGCTTCAGCAAGAATTTCTGCTGCCTTAGGGGTCCTGGCTCCTTTAGAGAAGTATGTAATAAATACATACTTCTCTTCCATACTTCCTGGAAGAGAAGTATGTAATAAACAGGTATCAATCAAGGAACTGTTTGTTATTTTGAGGGCTATAATGCATTTTTCTCATGAGGAGCGTGGCTGTAGGGCTGTATTATTTTGTGTTGTGCTGCAAGTGCAAGGAGTGAGGAAGTCTGGTCCCAAACAGGGAGGAGTATTCAAGTTGGGGGAGGTAAGGATATCTTTATTTGGATAGGTAGAAAAAGAAGTGCTGCCATTTAAAAAAGTTGTTGCACCACTGGAAGCACTCTTCTTTATCTATCTGTGGCATGGTATATTGAGTCAAGTATATCCTTTGCCCAATGAATAATGTGTTCTGGCTTTCACCAGATCACATTGACCTAGTGTACCCATCAAACTGGATATGCCAGTTGTACTTCTACAGCAATTTTTACTTTTTCTTTGCCCCAGTGTGAACTCTTGTAGCAGCTGACAAATCCCAAAGAAGTAAGTTCTCTCTGGCTTAGGATGAGAGAAATAAGAATCATAGAATCATTATGGTTGGAAGAGACCTCAAAGATCATCAAGTCCAAAAAGAAAAAGAAGAGTATATCTGTCTTGTTCTTGGCAAAAATTGGAGCAATTTCATTCTGTCTATCTGCCGTGAACCTAACGAGCAATACGAGCTTGCTAAGGTGCAGCCATGTGACTTGGTGGGAGCTGATCCTCTAATGAGAGGATTAGGTGTTTATTTCTGGTTGTCCCCAGCCTGTGATGATAAGCTGGTGTCGCTGGGTGTGTGAGAGCTCTCAGCCAGTCCCCAATAACCTCTCCTTTACCTTTCTCATCTTTGCTCTTCTGTCCCCTCCTGAGTATCACCTCATTCATTTCTCTGTTCTTGATATCTCAGCTTGGGATGGATTTCATAAATTACGCTACACACAGTTTCCGTGTGGTAGTGTATTTGGGTCTGTAAATAACACAAAACCTAAATGGAACTTGAAATTTTTCAGAATCTTGGGTTTTGGTTGTGTTTAGTGTGTGGGTTTTTTTCTGGGTTTTGTTTGTGTGTGGTGTTTGTTTGTTTGGTTGGTTTTTTTGTTTGTTTGTTTTTTTTTGTTTTTTTAAATCAAATAACCTGGGGAAGTGCCATGGTTTAGCCCCAGCTGGCAGCCAAGCACCACACAGCTGCTCACTCCCTCTTCCCCACCCCCCAATTGGGTGGGGCAGAGAATTGGACGTGTAAAAGTGAGAAAACTTGTGGGTTG
>NW_009605652.1:0-3957 GCF_000690535.1 Cariama cristata | reverse complement strand
AAAAGGAAATGCAGTTTGGAAATCCAACACTTTTAAAACCATGCACCTGCTCCTTTCTTTTCTTGTAATGCCTAACTATTGTTGCTATTGAATAGGGCTAGATAATTAATCGCAATGTGCAGGTCAAACTTTAACAAATATCTCAAAACAATACATTTCATGGGTAAAACAGGTTACCTCTTAAAATGCTCATCTGTGTATTCTTGCCTACAAATAGCGAATTTGTCATCTGAATCCTCTTCCTCTTCATGTCTCACTCAACTTGTTATGTACACTCTCTGTATAAATGACCTATAAACTGTAGTTCTACAGGAGCTTCCTAATGTAAGCACAATAATCACACAATTTTTTCATATAAACTCCCTACTGCTGCCACTTTCAGGAAATTATTTTCAGAGTGTATTCTAGTATGATTCTAAGACTTTGCATGTTGTGTTGAACTCAGAAAAAATTGAGCAATGTGTGCAATGATTAGATGGCAGTAAGGATTTTGGAAAATTTTACTGGTAAAAGGTGAAGTCTTTGTCTTAATTGACTAGTCATTTGATGAAAACACTTGAAAATGCTCTTACCCAGAGGAAATTTGGAATATTCAGAGAAAGTAGAAAACAAGGAAGACAAAACAGAGTACAGGTAAATTTAAATAAACTGATTGCCTGAGGACTGTTAGAATGGTATTCATCCAGGTACAGGTCGCAGTAGTTGAAGGTACTTTAACAACTTCTGTGGTATGTACAGCTCCTTTGACTTTATGTACTTTAAAAATTCTCCACTTCTGAAGCAGAAATCTCAATCTAATTAGAGGAAGGGAAAGAAACACTGAAAGCACTCATGACTGCATCATGCGATGCTGAAGTGTCCTCCTCAGTAAATCCTCAGGTGATATGCCTTACTAAGTCAAAGTCACCATGCTTAGGACTAGGTAAGTACAAGAACCAAAACTTTTGATTTAAAAAAAGAAGTGCAAATCTCATAAAATGCATAGTCACTATATTTTAAATTGCATTTCCATATCTCAATGTGCTGGGAAAAAAATAACATACATTTTTATTCTCTCTTCCAAGTTCTCTTTGTCCCACAAAGCACAGTTTTTATGATATTTTGGGCTGGCACAAAAAACCAGTTTTGCTGATGTTTACCCTTTCATGTAAAAGGAGATCAAGTCTCATCTGCCTGCCTTTGCAGGTAATAAAACCCATAATTTTAAATATTTTTATTTTCCCCAGGTACATTATCCCCAAAACTTCAGGAAATGCTATAAAATACTAATTGAGATTTCCTAACTGCATAGAAGCAACCTTGATCTCTCAGGCCATACAGAAGGAAAGCCTGCAGGACACTGAATAAAGTAAGCTGCAGTAAATTCAAATTCAACCCAGCCTAAAAGACATTTATGTGATATTCATGAAACTAATTGGATTTATTCTTCCGAACCTCTGCTTAACACGTGGTTTTATTTTTGTCCACATTTTTTTGTTCATATTTGCAGTGTTCTTGGCCTTACACCTCTCTTATTTTCTTAAGAAGTTATCTGCAAACTATATTAATGAGAAGGTTTTGAAGCTTGAATTTTTGCTCTCTGGGAAGCAATTATAAACAAGAAAGTAGACATTGAAAATACTCTGTGTTTGGTTTTCAGTGATGTCTTAGTTCAACAGAGACAGAACATTTTCCTAACAACCTAACCTTGCTAACTATAAATGTGGAGAATAATTTTATGCTCATCTTTCCCCTGGGTGTCTCAAATCCTGAAATACCTGTAGCATTTACATCAGAAAAAGAAGAGGATTGACTCTCTGCCTTCTAACACAGCGCTGGAGAAGACTCAGGAGCCTCAAGGGACTTATACCCACCCAGAGGCATGGAACAAACAACAGCAAATGAAGCGCAAGCACAAAAGCGAAATACGTCAAACCTCTGCTGCAACACAGCAGGTTAACAATGTTGTTTCAGGAGGTCTCTCTCTCTCTCCAGCTGAGGACTCTCAAATAGAACTGGTCCCCTATGGAGTTTTTGATGCTTATCTGGCGTATTGGGTGAATCTGTTCTACTTCCAAGACAGAGTTACCAGGTACCTAAAGCCATTTTAATTCATACTGTTTCAATACAGTGGGATATCTATGCAGCTTTCATGTCAGGTAGCATTTTGTTATATTTCATAATATTCAGAGAAAGCACAATGATGGGTTTGGAAATATAAACATATATGGCTTGTTCTAATGAAGATATTCGTCCTTTAGATTGAGTACTCCTGAGTACTTATCCTAACAGAGAGCAAAAATACTTGACCAATAAACAAGCATAAAGGTGACAGTGTTGCCCCACTTTCTGTTCTTCTGGTAATCACAGCAGGGTCGTATCCCACACAGTGAGTTGCAAGGCAGCAGAAGTAGAAAACGATGTGGCCCTCACACTGGAGGAACAAAGTCCATGTCTGGTGGGAGCACCAATAAAGGCACAGAACATGACAACTATATGAATGAGCATGAGCATTTGTTCTTTTCCTTGACACAGTAACTATACGTCACCAAGACTGCAATTAATCCACTCCGCTTTGGAAAATTCATGTCAAGAATCTTCCACCACTTTAGCCACCTATTTTTATATGGCTATTCTTCCAGTGTATTTACATTGCAGAAGAGCACACTGAATCTTCCCTCTTTGTTCAGGTATATTGGCATGTTCTACTTCATTACAGCAGTAGCAAAATTCTGCTTTTCTGTTAATGAAGTCTCTCTCTCTCAGTAAAACCTTCCCACACTCTTCTTTGAGTAGAAAAAGAAATCAGATTCATGGTATACATATAGAGTACTTAAAGAAAGCTCTGAGTTTGATTTAGAATGACCTGAAACGAAAGGCAGGAAATCCTAAGATTAAAAAAAAAAAAAAAAAAAAAAAGGAGTAGTAATGAAAAAAAAAAGAAAGTAAAAAATCCATAACAAGCTTATCAAGATTACTTGCTTCTTGGTGATATTTCAACCATTATGCTGTTATTCAAGAGACTGAGAAGTGAGTCTGCACATACACATATACTCTGTGCTCCTCTGTAGCTTTCAAAAGAGGGAATTCAGTAATGTGACAGTAGAGAAGAATCACTTGCCTTCAGCAACATCTATAGTCAATACAGATAAGTCACGTTAAACAAACCTTGTTTTTCTCTTGCAGCTGTTACGGAGACCCGAATGCTAAGAAGACAGTTTGGTTTCTCCGTTCCTTCCCACTGTGGTGCCTAGCATGGGATGTTGGTGTCTGTTGCCCAAATACTGTACAAGGTAGCTGAGAAGCTACATGGCATCTTCTCTGGCCATGACTACTTGTCATTATCTCCAAAGACAGCAGTATCCAGCCAGATCTTGTTCACAGTTTCTGTTCCATTCACAACTAACATGACTAAACAGGGAAACTCACAAATCCTCATGGGTTTTTGACAAGGATGTGGTAACTATGGCAGTGAAAATGAGTAGAAAACTGGCAGGAACTTCTTGGGTCAGGCAATCAAATCCTATAATTCCAACCATAAATTATACTAACTTCTGTCTATAGCCAGTAAGTTTTCTGTCCTCACCTATATTAGGAAAGCTATTCCATGACCACCTTCCTCTGACAATAAGAAATCATATTCTAAATTGCAGCCTAAGCTTTTTAATAGCCAGTTGATACTCATTTGGTTTTGTCAACACTGTTCTTCAGTTTGAATCATTCTCCTGCCTTCTCTCTGTGTTGGAGCAGGTAACTAATTAATATGTTGAGAGAATATGTTGAGGATGTACAGAGAGCGTTAAATCACTTCATGCTGAACTTGAGATTCCCCTGTTTTCTTTTAATTTTCTCTTCAGAGTCAGTGTGTCCCAGAATCTCCCATTTAGCTGTATACTGGTAGCTTTCCTTTTATCATCAATAATGCTCTCTTGGGTCTTCTTCTACCTGTCTAGAGGTGTGATGAGATAAAGCTAGAGT